>NW_026894425.1:0-131630 GCF_032452875.1 Bos javanicus | reverse complement strand
GCCTGGGCCGCAGGATTCATGCCTGCTCAGCTGCCTGATAATCGCCAGCTGGGCCGCAGGATCATGCCTGCTCAGCTGCTGATAACCGCCAGCTGGGCCGCAGGATTCATGCCTGCTCAGCTGCCTGATAACCGCCAGCTGGGCCGCAGGATTCATGCCTGCTCAGCTGCCTGATAACGCCAGCTGGGCCGCAGGATTCATGCCTGCTCAGCTGCCTGATAACCGCCAGCTGGGCCGCAGGATTCATGCCTGCTCAGCTGCCTGATAACCGCCAGCTGGGCCGCAGGATTCATGCCTGCTCAGCTGCCTGATAACCGCCAGCTGGGCCGCAGGATTCATGCCTGCTCAGCTGCCTGATAACGCCAGCTGGGCCGCAGGATTCATGCCTGCTCAGCTGCCTGATAATCGCCAGCTGGGCCGCAGGATTCATGCCTGCTCAGCTGCCTGATAACCGCCAGCTGGGCCGCAGGATTCATGCCTGCTCAGCTGCCTGATAATCGCCAGCTGGGCCGCAGGATTCATGCCTGCTCAGCTGCCTGATAACCGCCAGCTGGGCCGCAGGATTCATGCCTGCTCAGCTGCCTGATAATCGCCAGCTGGGCCGCAGGATTCATGCCTGCTCAGCTGCCTGATAACGCCAGCTGGGCCGCAGGATTCATGCCTGCTCAGCTGCCTGATAACCGCCAGCTGGGCCGCAGGATTCATGCCTGCTCAGCTGCCTGATAACGCCAGCTGGGCCGCAGGATTCATGCCTGCTCAGCTGCCTGATAACCGCCAGCTGGGCCGCAGGATTCATGCCTGCTCAGCTGCCTGATAACCGCCAGCTGGGCCGCAGGATTCATGCCTGCTCAGCTGCCTGATAACCGCCAGCTGGGCCGCAGGATTCATGCCTGCTCAGCTGCCTGATAATCGCCAGCTGGGCCGCAGGATTCATGCCTGCTCAGCTGCCTGATAACCGCCAGCTGGGCCGCAGGATTCATGCCTGCTCAGCTGCCTGATAATCGCCAGCTGGGCCGCAGGATTCATGCCTGCTCAGCTGCCTGATAATCGCCAGCTGGGCCGCAGGATTCATGCCTGCTCAGCGCCTGATAACTGCCAGCTGGGCCGCAGGATTCATGCCTGCTCAGCTGCCTGATAATCGCCAGCTGGGCCGCAGGATTCATGCCTGCTCAGCTGCCTGATAATCGCCAGCTGGGCCGCAGGATTCATGCCTGCTCAGCTGCCTGATAACCGCCAGCTGGGCCGCAGGATTCATGCCTGCTCAGCTGCCTGATAACCGCCAGCTGGGCCGCAGGATTCATGCCTGCTCAGCTGCCTGATAATCGCCAGCTGGGCCGCAGGATTCATGCCTGCTCAGCTGCCTGATAATCGCCAGCTGGGCCGCAGGATTCATGCCTGCTCAGCTGCCTGATAACCGCCAGCTGGGCCGCAGGATTCATGCCTGCTCAGCTGCCTGATAATCGCCAGCTGGGCCGCAGGATTCATGCCTGCTCAGCTGCCTGATAACCGCCAGCTGGGCCGCAGGATTCATGCCTGCTCAGCTGCCTGATAACCGCCAGCTGGGCCGCAGGATTCATGCCTGCTCAGCTGCCTGATAACCGCCAGCTGGGCCGCAGGATTCATGCCTGCTCAGCTGCCTGATAATCGCCAGCTGGGCCGCAGGATTCATGCCTGCTCAGCTGCCTGATAATCGCCAGCTGGGCCGCAGGATTCATGCCTGCTCAGCTGCCTGATAACCGCCAGCTGGGCCGCAGGATTCATGCCTGCTCAGCTGCCTGATAATCGCCAGCTGGGCCGCAGGATTCATGCCTGCTCAGCTGCTTGATTCGCCAGCTGGGCACAGGATCCGTGCTGCTCAGCTGCCTGATAATCGCAGCATGAGCAGTCACATGATCAGCGCCTCTCAGTCACCTGCTGCATGACAGGCACGTGATCAGTGCCTGCTGAGGTGCGGGATTCATGCCTGCTCAGCTGCCTGATAATCGCCAGCTGGGCCGCAGGATTCATGCCTGCTCAGCTGCCTGATAATCGCCAGCTGGGCCGCAGGATTCATGCCTGCTCAGCTGCCTGATAACCGCCAGCTGGGCCGCAGGATTCATGCCTGCTCAGCTGCCTGATAACCGCCAGCTGGGCCGCAGGATTCATGCCTGCTCAGCTGCCTGATAATCGCCAGCTGGGCCGCAGGATTCATGCCTGCTCAGCTGCCTGATAATCGCCAGCTGGGCCGCAGGATTCATGCCTGCTCAGCTGCCTGATAATCGCCAGCTGGGCCGCAGGATTCATGCCTGCTCAGCTGCTTGATTCTTGCCTGCTGAGGCACATGATCCGTGCAGGAGAGCTACCTGATCAGCACATGAGCAGTCACATGATCAGCGCCTCTCAGTCACCTGATCACTGCATGACAGGCACGTGATCAGTGCCTGCTGAGGTGCGGGATCAGCGCCTGCTCAGCTGCCTGATAATCGCCAGCTGGGCCGCAGGATTCATGCCTGCTCAGCTGCCTGATAATCGCCAGCTGGGCCGCAGGATTCATGCCTGCTCAGCTGCCTGATAACCGCCAGCTGGGCCGCAGGATTCATGCCTGCTCAGCTGCCTGATAATCGCCAGCTGGGCCGCAGGATTCATGCCTGCTCAGCTGCCTGATAACCGCCAGCTGGGCCGCAGGATTCATGCCTGCTCAGCTGCCTGATAATCGCCAGCTGGGCCGCAGGATTCATGCCTGCTCAGCTGCCTGATAACCGCCAGCTGGGCCGCAGGATTCATGCCTGCTCAGCTGCCTGATAACCGCCAGCTGGGCCGCAGGATTCATGCCTGCTCAGCTGCCTGATAACCGCCAGCTGGGCCGCAGGATTCATGCCTGCTCAGCTGCCTGATAACCGCCAGCTGGGCCGCAGGATTCATGCCTGCTCAGCTGCCTGATAATCGCCAGCTGGGCCGCAGGATTCATGCCTGCTCAGCTGCCTGATAATCGCCAGCTGGGCCGCAGGATTCATGCCTGCTCAGCTGCCTGATAATCGCCAGCTGGGCCGCAGGATTCATGCCTGCTCAGCTGCCTGATAACCGCCAGCTGGGCCGCAGGATTCATGCCTGCTCAGCTGCCTGATAACCGCCAGCTGGGCCGCAGGATTCATGCCTGCTCAGCTGCCTGATAACCGCCAGCTGGGCCGCAGGATTCATGCCTGCTCAGCTGCCTGATAATCGCCAGCTGGGCCGCAGGATTCATGCCTGCTCAGCTGCCTGATAATCGCCAGCTGGGCCGCAGGATTCATGCCTGCTCAGCTGCCTGATAACCGCCAGCTGGGCCGCAGGATTCATGCCTGCTCAGCTGCCTGATAACCGCCAGCTGGGCCGCAGGATTCATGCCTGCTCAGCTGCCTGATAATCGCCAGCTGGGCCGCAGGATTCATGCCTGCTCAGCTGCCTGATAACGCCAGCTGGGCCGCAGGATTCATGCCTGCTCAGCTGCCTGATAATCGCCAGCTGGGCCGCAGGATTCATGCCTGCTCAGCTGCCTGATAATCGCCAGCTGGGCCGCAGGATTCATGCCTGCTCAGCTGCCTGATAACCGCCAGCTGGGCCGCAGGATTCATGCCTGCTCAGCTGCCTGATAACCGCCAGCTGGGCCGCAGGATTCATGCCTGCTCAGCTGCCTGATAATCGCCAGCTGGGCCGCAGGATTCATGCCTGCTCAGCTGCCTGATAACCGCCAGCTGGGCCGCAGGATTCATGCCTGCTCAGCTGCCTGATAATCGCCAGCTGGGCCGCAGGATTCATGCCTGCTCAGCTGCCTGATAATCGCCAGCTGGGCCGCAGGATTCATGCCTGCTCAGCTGCTTGATTCTTGCCTGCTGAGGCACATGATCCGTGCAGGAGAGCTACCTGATCAGCACATGAGCAGTCACATGATCAGCGCCTCTCAGTCACCTGATCACTGCATGACAGGCACGTGATCAGTGCCTGCTGAGGTGCGGGATCAGCGCCTGCTCAGCTGCCTGATAATCGCCAGCTGGGCCGCAGGATTCATGCCTGCTCAGCTGCCTGATAATCGCCAGCTGGGCCGCAGGATTCATGCCTGCTCAGCTGCCTGATAACCGCCAGCTGGGCCGCAGGATTCATGCCTGCTCAGCTGCCTGATAACCGCCAGCTGGGCCGCAGGATTCATGCCTGCTCAGCTGCCTGATAACCGCCAGCTGGGCCGCAGGATTCATGCCTGCTCAGCTGCCTGATAACCGCCAGCTGGGCCGCAGGATTCATGCCTGCTCAGCTGCCTGATAACCGCCAGCTGGGCCGCAGGATTCATGCCTGCTCAGCTGCCTGATAATCGCCAGCTGGGCCGCAGGATTCATGCCTGCTCAGCTGCCTGATAATCGCCAGCTGGGCCGCAGGATTCATGCCTGCTCAGCTGCCTGATAATCGCCAGCTGGGCCGCAGGATTCATGCCTGCTCAGCTGCCTGATAACCGCCAGCTGGGCCGCAGGATTCATGCCTGCTCAGCTGCCTGATAATCGCCAGCTGGGCCGCAGGATTCATGCCTGCTCAGCTGCCTGATAATCGCCAGCTGGGCCGCAGGATTCATGCCTGCTCAGCTGCCTGATAATCGCCAGCTGGGCCGCAGGATTCATGCCTGCTCAGCTGCCTGATAATCGCCAGCTGGGCCGCAGGATTCATGCCTGCTCAGCTGCCTGATAATCGCCAGCTGGGCCGCAGGATTCATGCCTGCTCAGCTGCCTGATTCTTGCCAGCTGGGCCGCAGGATTCATGCCTGCTCAGCTGCCTGATCAGCACATGAGCAGTCACATGATCAGCCCCTCAGTCACCTGATCACTGCATGACAGGCACGTGATCAGTGCCTGCTGAGGTGCGGGATTCATGCCTGCTCAGCTGCCTGATAATCGCCAGCTGGGCCGCAGGATTCATGCCTGCTCAGCTGCCTGATAACCGCCAGCTGGGCCGCAGGATTCATGCCTGCTCAGCTGCCTGATAACCGCCAGCTGGGCCGCAGGATTCATGCCTGCTCAGCTGCCTGATAACCGCCAGCTGGGCCGCAGGATTCATGCCTGCTCAGCTGCCTGATAATCGCCAGCTGGGCCGCAGGATTCATGCCTGCTCAGCTGCCTGATAATCGCCAGCTGGGCCGCAGGATTCATGCCTGCTCAGCTGCCTGATAATCGCCAGCTGGGCCGCAGGATTCATGCCTGCTCAGCTGCCTGATTCTTGCCAGCTGGGCCGCAGGATTCATGCCTGCTCAGCTGCCTGATCAGCACATGAGCAGTCACATGATCAGCGCCTCTCAGTCACCTGATCACTGCATGACAGGCACGTGATCATGCCCAGCTGAGGCCGCAGGATCATGCCTGCTCAGCTGCCTGATAATCGCCAGCTGGGCCGCAGGATTCATGCCTGCTCAGCTGCCTGATAATCGCCAGCTGGGCCGCAGGATTCATGCCTGCTCAGCTGCCTGATAACCGCCAGCTGGGCCGCAGGATTCATGCCTGCTCAGCTGCCTGATAACCGCCAGCTGGGCCGCAGGATTCATGCCTGCTCAGCTGCCTGATAATCGCCAGCTGGGCCGCAGGATTCATGCCTGCTCAGCTGCCTGATAATCGCCAGCTGGGCCGCAGGATTCATGCCTGCTCAGCTGCCTGATAATCGCCAGCTGGGCCGCAGGATTCATGCCTGCTCAGCTGCCTGATAATCGCCAGCTGGGCCGCAGGATTCATGCCTGCTCAGCTGCCTGATAATCGCCAGCTGGGCCGCAGGATTCATGCCTGCTCAGCTGCCTGATAATCGCCAGCTGGGCCGCAGGATTCATGCCTGCTCAGCTGCCTGATAATCGCCAGCTGGGCCGCAGGATTCATGCCTGCTCAGCTGCCTGATAATCGCCAGCTGGGCCGCAGGATTCATGCCTGCTCAGCTGCCTGATAATCGCCAGCTGGGCCGCAGGATTCATGCCTGCTCAGCTGCCTGATAACCGCCAGCTGGGCCGCAGGATTCATGCCTGCTCAGCTGCCTGATAATCGCCAGCTGGGCCGCAGGATTCATGCCTGCTCAGCTGCCTGATAATCGCCAGCTGGGCCGCAGGATTCATGCCTGCTCAGCTGCCTGATAATCGCCAGCTGGGCCGCAGGATTCATGCCTGCTCAGCTGCCTGATAATCGCCAGCTGGGCCGCAGGATTCATGCCTGCTCAGCTGCCTGATAATCGCCAGCTGGGCCGCAGGATTCATGCCTGCTCAGCTGCCTGATAATCGCCAGCTGGGCCGCAGGATTCATGCCTGCTCAGCTGCCTGATAATCGCCAGCTGGGCCGCAGGATTCATGCCTGCTCAGCTGCCTGATAATCGCCAGCTGGGCCGCAGGATTCATGCCTGCTCAGCTGCCTGATAATCGCCAGCTGGGCCGCAGGATTCATGCCTGCTCAGCTGCCTGATAATCGCCAGCTGGGCCGCAGGATTCATGCCTGCTCAGCTGCCTGATAACCGCCAGCTGGGCCGCAGGATTCATGCCTGCTCAGCTGCCTGATAACCGCCAGCTGGGCCGCAGGATTCATGCCTGCTCAGCTGCCTGATAATCGCCAGCTGGGCCGCAGGATTCATGCCTGCTCAGCTGCCTGATAACCGCCAGCTGGGCCGCAGGATTCATGCCTGCTCAGCTGCCTGATAACCGCCAGCTGGGCCGCAGGATTCATGCCTGCTCAGCTGCCTGATAACGCCAGCTGGGCCGCAGGATTCATGCCTGCTCAGCTGCCTGATAATCGCCAGCTGGGCCGCAGGATTCATGCCTGCTCAGCTGCCTGATAATCGCCAGCTGGGCCGCAGGATTCATGCCTGCTCAGCTGCCTGATAATCGCCAGCTGGGCCGCAGGATTCATGCCTGCTCAGCTGCCTGATAATCGCCAGCTGGGCCGCAGGATTCATGCCTGCTCAGCTGCCTGATAATCGCCAGCTGGGCCGCAGGATTCATGCCTGCTCAGCTGCCTGATAATCGCCAGCTGGGCCGCAGGATTCATGCCTGCTCAGCTGCCTGATAACCGCCAGCTGGGCCGCAGGATTCATGCCTGCTCAGCTGCCTGATAATCGCCAGCTGGGCCGCAGGATTCATGCCTGCTCAGCTGCCTGATAATCGCCAGCTGGGCCGCAGGATTCATGCCTGCTCAGCTGCCTGATAACGCCAGCTGGGCGCAGGATTCATGCTGCTCAGCTGCCTGATCAGCACATGAGCAGCATGATCAGCGCTCAGTGCCTGCTCAGCAGGCCTGATCAGTGCCTGCTGGGCCGCAGGATTCATGCCTGCTCAGCTGCCTGATAATCGCCAGCTGGGCCGCAGGATTCATGCCTGCTCAGCTGCCTGATAATCGCCAGCTGGGCCGCAGGATTCATGCCTGCTCAGCTGCCTGATAACCGCCAGCTGGGCCGCAGGATTCATGCCTGCTCAGCTGCCTGATAATCGCCAGCTGGGCCGCAGGATTCATGCCTGCTCAGCTGCCTGATAATCGCCAGCTGGGCCGCAGGATTCATGCCTGCTCAGCTGCCTGATAATCGCCAGCTGGGCCGCAGGATTCATGCCTGCTCAGCTGCCTGATAATCGCCAGCTGGGCCGCAGGATTCATGCCTGCTCAGCTGCCTGATTCTTGCCTGCTGAGGCACATGATCCGTGCAGGAGAGCTACCTGATCAGCACATGAGCAGTCACATGATCAGCGCCTCTCAGTCACCTGATCACTGCATGACAGGCACGTGATCAGTGCCTGCTGAGGTGCGGGATCAGCGCCTGCTCAGCTGCCTGATAATCGCCAGCTGGGCCGCAGGATTCATGCCTGCTCAGCTGCCTGATAATCGCCAGCTGGGCCGCAGGATTCATGCCTGCTCAGCTGCCTGATAACCGCCAGCTGGGCCGCAGGATTCATGCCTGCTCAGCTGCCTGATAATCGCCAGCTGGGCCGCAGGATTCATGCCTGCTCAGCTGCCTGATAATCGCCAGCTGGGCCGCAGGATTCATGCCTGCTCAGCTGCCTGATAATCGCCAGCTGGGCCGCAGGATTCATGCCTGCTCAGCTGCCTGATAATCGCCAGCTGGGCCGCAGGATTCATGCCTGCTCAGCTGCCTGATAATCGCCAGCTGGGCCGCAGGATTCATGCCTGCTCAGCTGCCTGATAATCGCCAGCTGGGCCGCAGGATTCATGCCTGCTCAGCTGCCTGATAATCGCCAGCTGGGCCGCAGGATTCATGCCTGCTCAGCTGCCTGATAATCGCCAGCTGGGCCGCAGGATTCATGCCTGCTCAGCTGCCTGATAATCGCCAGCTGGGCCGCAGGATTCATGCCTGCTCAGCTGCCTGATAATCGCCAGCTGGGCCGCAGGATTCATGCCTGCTCAGCTGCCTGATAACCGCCAGCTGGGCCGCAGGATTCATGCCTGCTCAGCTGCCTGATAATCGCCAGCTGGGCCGCAGGATTCATGCCTGCTCAGCTGCCTGATAACCGCCAGCTGGGCCGCAGGATTCATGCCTGCTCAGCTGCCTGATAATCGCCAGCTGGGCCGCAGGATTCATGCCTGCTCAGCTGCCTGATAACCGCCAGCTGGGCCGCAGGATTCATGCCTGCTCAGCTGCCTGATAACCGCCAGCTGGGCCGCAGGATTCATGCCTGCTCAGCTGCCTGATAATCGCCAGCTGGGCCGCAGGATTCATGCCTGCTCAGCTGCCTGATAACGCCAGCTGGGCCGCAGGATTCATGCCTGCTCAGCTGCCTGATAACCGCCAGCTGGGCCGCAGGATTCATGCCTGCTCAGCTGCCTGATAATCGCCAGCTGGGCCGCAGGATTCATGCCTGCTCAGCTGCCTGATAACCGCCAGCTGGGCCGCAGGATTCATGCCTGCTCAGCTGCCTGATAATCGCCAGCTGGGCCGCAGGATTCATGCCTGCTCAGCTGCCTGATAATCGCCAGCTGGGCCGCAGGATTCATGCCTGCTCAGCTGCCTGATAATCGCCAGCTGGGCCGCAGGATTCATGCCTGCTCAGCTGCCTGATAATCGCCAGCTGGGCCGCAGGATTCATGCCTGCTCAGCTGCCTGATAATCGCCAGCTGGGCCGCAGGATTCATGCCTGCTCAGCTGCCTGATAATCGCCAGCTGGGCCGCAGGATTCATGCCTGCTCAGCTGCCTGATAATCGCCAGCTGGGCCGCAGGATTCATGCCTGCTCAGCTGCCTGATAATCGCCAGCTGGGCCGCAGGATTCATGCCTGCTCAGCTGCCTGATAATCGCCAGCTGGGCCGCAGGATTCATGCCTGCTCAGCTGCCTGATAATCGCCAGCTGGGCCGCAGGATTCATGCCTGCTCAGCTGCCTGATAATCGCCAGCTGGGCCGCAGGATTCATGCCTGCTCAGCTGCCTGATCACTGCATGACAGGCACCTGATCAGTGCCTGGAGCTGCGGGATTCATGCCTGCTCAGCTGCCTGATAATCGCCAGCTGGGCCGCAGGATTCATGCCTGCTCAGCTGCCTGATAATCGCCAGCTGGGCCGCAGGATTCATGCCTGCTCAGCTGCCTGATAATCGCCAGCTGGGCCGCAGGATTCATGCCTGCTCAGCTGCCTGATAACCGCCAGCTGGGCCGCAGGATTCATGCCTGCTCAGCTGCCTGATAATCGCCAGCTGGGCCGCAGGATTCATGCCTGCTCAGCTGCCTGATAATCGCCAGCTGGGCCGCAGGATTCATGCCTGCTCAGCTGCCTGATAATCGCCAGCTGGGCCGCAGGATTCATGCCTGCTCAGCTGCCTGATAATCGCCAGCTGGGCCGCAGGATTCATGCCTGCTCAGCTGCCTGATAATCGCCAGCTGGGCCGCAGGATTCATGCCTGCTCAGCTGCCTGATAACCGCCAGCTGGGCCGCAGGATTCATGCCTGCTCAGCTGCCTGATAATCGCCAGCTGGGCCGCAGGATTCATGCCTGCTCAGCTGCCTGATAATCGCCAGCTGGGCCGCAGGATTCATGCCTGCTCAGCTGCCTGATAATCGCCAGCTGGGCCGCAGGATTCATGCCTGCTCAGCTGCCTGATAATCGCCAGCTGGGCCGCAGGATTCATGCCTGCTCAGCTGCCTGATAATCGCCAGCTGGGCCGCAGGATTCATGCCTGCTCAGCTGCCTGATAATCGCCAGCTGGGCCGCAGGATTCATGCCTGCTCAGCTGCCTGATAACCGCCAGCTGGGCCGCAGGATTCATGCCTGCTCAGCTGCCTGATAATCGCCAGCTGGGCCGCAGGATTCATGCCTGCTCAGCTGCCTGATAATCGCCAGCTGGGCCGCAGGATTCATGCCTGCTCAGCTGCCTGATAATCGCCAGCTGGGCCGCAGGATTCATGCCTGCTCAGCTGCCTGATAATCGCCAGCTGGGCCGCAGGATTCATGCCTGCTCAGCTGCCTGATTCTTGCCAGCTGAGGCACATGATCCGTGCAGGAGAGCTACCTGATCAGCACAAGCAGCCACATGATCGCCTCTCAGTCACCTGATCACTGCATGACAGGCACGTGATCAGTGCCTGCTGAGGATTCATGCCTGCTCAGCTGCCTGATAATCGCCAGCTGGGCCGCAGGATTCATGCCTGCTCAGCTGCCTGATAATCGCCAGCTGGGCCGCAGGATTCATGCCTGCTCAGCTGCCTGATAATCGCCAGCTGGGCCGCAGGATTCATGCCTGCTCAGCTGCCTGATAACCGCCAGCTGGGCCGCAGGATTCATGCCTGCTCAGCTGCCTGATAACCGCCAGCTGGGCCGCAGGATTCATGCCTGCTCAGCTGCCTGATAATCGCCAGCTGGGCCGCAGGATTCATGCCTGCTCAGCTGCCTGATAACCGCCAGCTGGGCCGCAGGATTCATGCCTGCTCAGCTGCCTGATAATCGCCAGCTGGGCCGCAGGATTCATGCCTGCTCAGCTGCCTGATAATCGCCAGCTGGGCCGCAGGATTCATGCCTGCTCAGCTGCCTGATAATCGCCAGCTGGGCCGCAGGATTCATGCCTGCTCAGCTGCCTGATAATCGCCAGCTGGGCCGCAGGATTCATGCCTGCTCAGCTGCCTGATTCTTGCCTGCTGGGCACATGATCCATGCAGGAGAGCTGCCTGATCAGCACATGAGCAGTCACATGATCAGCGCCTCTCAGCACTGCTGACAGCACGTGATCAGTGCCTGCTGGGTGCAGGATTCATGCCTGCTCAGCTGCCTGATAATCGCCAGCTGGGCCGCAGGATTCATGCCTGCTCAGCTGCCTGATAATCGCCAGCTGGGCCGCAGGATTCATGCCTGCTCAGCTGCCTGATAACCGCCAGCTGGGCCGCAGGATTCATGCCTGCTCAGCTGCCTGATAATCGCCAGCTGGGCCGCAGGATTCATGCCTGCTCAGCTGCCTGATAATCGCCAGCTGGGCCGCAGGATTCATGCCTGCTCAGCTGCCTGATAATCGCCAGCTGGGCCGCAGGATTCATGCCTGCTCAGCTGCCTGATAATCGCCAGCTGGGCCGCAGGATTCATGCCTGCTCAGCTGCCTGATTCGCCAGCTGGGCACAGGATCCATGCTGCTCAGCTGCCTGATCAGCACATGAGCAGTCACATGATCAGCGCCTCTCAGTCACCTGATCACTGCATGACAGGCACGTGATCAGTGCCTGCTGAGGTGCGGGATCATGCCTGCTCAGCTGCCTGATAATCGCCAGCTGGGCCGCAGGATTCATGCCTGCTCAGCTGCCTGATAATCGCCAGCTGGGCCGCAGGATTCATGCCTGCTCAGCTGCCTGATAACCGCCAGCTGGGCCGCAGGATTCATGCCTGCTCAGCTGCCTGATAATCGCCAGCTGGGCCGCAGGATTCATGCCTGCTCAGCTGCCTGATAATCGCCAGCTGGGCCGCAGGATTCATGCCTGCTCAGCTGCCTGATAATCGCCAGCTGGGCCGCAGGATTCATGCCTGCTCAGCTGCCTGATAATCGCCAGCTGGGCCGCAGGATTCATGCCTGCTCAGCTGCCTGATAATCGCCAGCTGGGCCGCAGGATTCATGCCTGCTCAGCTGCCTGATAACCGCCAGCTGGGCCGCAGGATTCATGCCTGCTCAGCTGCCTGATAATCGCCAGCTGGGCCGCAGGATTCATGCCTGCTCAGCTGCCTGATAATCGCCAGCTGGGCCGCAGGATTCATGCCTGCTCAGCTGCCTGATAATCGCCAGCTGGGCCGCAGGATTCATGCCTGCTCAGCTGCCTGATAATCGCCAGCTGGGCCGCAGGATTCATGCCTGCTCAGCTGCCTGATAATCGCCAGCTGGGCCGCAGGATTCATGCCTGCTCAGCTGCCTGATAATCGCCAGCTGGGCCGCAGGATTCATGCCTGCTCAGCTGCCTGATAATCGCCAGCTGGGCCGCAGGATTCATGCCTGCTCAGCTGCCTGATAATCGCCAGCTGGGCCGCAGGATTCATGCCTGCTCAGCTGCCTGATAATCGCCAGCTGGGCCGCAGGATTCATGCCTGCTCAGCTGCCTGATAATCGCCAGCTGGGCCGCAGGATTCATGCCTGCTCAGCTGCCTGATAATCGCCAGCTGGGCCGCAGGATTCATGCCTGCTCAGCTGCCTGATAACCGCCAGCTGGGCCGCAGGATTCATGCCTGCTCAGCTGCCTGATAATCGCCAGCTGGGCCGCAGGATTCATGCCTGCTCAGCTGCCTGATAATCGCCAGCTGGGCCGCAGGATTCATGCCTGCTCAGCTGCCTGATAATCGCCAGCTGGGCCGCAGGATTCATGCCTGCTCAGCTGCCTGATAATCGCCAGCTGGGCCGCAGGATTCATGCCTGCTCAGCTGCCTGATAATCGCCAGCTGGGCCGCAGGATTCATGCCTGCTCAGCTGCCTGATAATCGCCAGCTGGGCCGCAGGATTCATGCCTGCTCAGCTGCCTGATAATCGCCAGCTGGGCCGCAGGCCTTCATGCCTGCTGCAGCTGCACTGATAATCGCCAGCTGGGCCGCAGGATTCATGCCTGCTCAGCTGCCTGATAATCGCCAGCTGGGCCGCAGGATTCATGCCTGCTCAGCTGCCTGATAATCGCCAGCTGGGCCGCAGGATTCATGCCTGCTCAGCTGCCTGATAACCGCCAGCTGGGCCGCAGGATTCATGCCTGCTCAGCTGCCTGATAATCGCCAGCTGGGCCGCAGGATTCATGCCTGCTCAGCTGCCTGATAATCGCCAGCTGGGCCGCAGGATTCATGCCTGCTCAGCTGCCTGATAATCGCCAGCTGGGCCGCAGGATTCATGCCTGCTCAGCTGCCTGATAATCGCCAGCTGGGCCGCAGGATTCATGCCTGCTCAGCTGCCTGATAATCGCCAGCTGGGCCGCAGGATTCATGCCTGCTCAGCTGCCTGATCAGCACATGAGCAGTCACATGCTCAGCGCCTCTCAGTCACCTGATCATTCATGCCTGATCAGTGCCTGCTGAGCCGCGGGATCAGCGCCTGCTCAGCTGCCTGATAATCGCCAGCTGGGCCGCAGGATTCATGCCTGCTCAGCTGCCTGATAATCGCCAGCTGGGCCGCAGGATTCATGCCTGCTCAGCTGCCTGATAATCGCCAGCTGGGCCGCAGGATTCATGCCTGCTCAGCTGCCTGATAATCGCCAGCTGGGCCGCAGGATTCATGCCTGCTCAGCTGCCTGATAATCGCCAGCTGGGCCGCAGGATTCATGCCTGCTCAGCTGCCTGATAATCGCCAGCTGGGCCGCAGGATTCATGCCTGCTCAGCTGCCTGATAATCGCCAGCTGGGCCGCAGGATTCATGCCTGCTCAGCTGCCTGATAACCGCCAGCTGGGCCGCAGGATTCATGCCTGCTCAGCTGCCTGATAATCGCCAGCTGGGCCGCAGGATTCATGCCTGCTCAGCTGCCTGATAATCGCCAGCTGGGCCGCAGGATTCATGCCTGCTCAGCTGCCTGATAATCGCCAGCTGGGCCGCAGGATTCATGCCTGCTCAGCTGCCTGATAACCGCCAGCTGGGCCGCAGGATTCATGCCTGCTCAGCTGCCTGATAATCGCCAGCTGGGCCGCAGGATTCATGCCTGCTCAGCTGCCTGATAATCGCCAGCTGGGCCGCAGGATTCATGCCTGCTCAGCTGCCTGATAATCGCCAGCTGGGCCGCAGGATTCATGCCTGCTCAGCTGCCTGATAATCGCCAGCTGGGCCGCAGGATTCATGCCTGCTCAGCTGCCTGATAATCGCCAGCTGGGCCGCAGGATTCATGCCTGCTCAGCTGCCTGATAATCGCCAGCTGGGCCGCAGGATTCATGCCTGCTCAGCTGCCTGATAATCGCCAGCTGGGCCGCAGGATTCATGCCTGCTCAGCTGCCTGATAATCGCCAGCTGGGCCGCAGGATTCATGCCTGCTCAGCTGCCTGATAACCGCCAGCTGGGCCGCAGGATTCATGCCTGCTCAGCTGCCTGATAACCGCCAGCTGGGCCGCAGGATTCATGCCTGCTCAGCTGCCTGATAATCGCCAGCTGGGCCGCAGGATTCATGCCTGCTCAGCTGCCTGATAATCGCCAGCTGGGCCGCAGGATTCATGCCTGCTCAGCTGCCTGATAACCGCCAGCTGGGCCGCAGGATTCATGCCTGCTCAGCTGCCTGATAATCGCCAGCTGGGCCGCAGGATTCATGCCTGCTCAGCTGCCTGATAACCGCCAGCTGGGCCGCAGGATTCATGCCTGCTCAGCTGCCTGATAATCGCCAGCTGGGCCGCAGGATTCATGCCTGCTCAGCTGCCTGATAACCGCCAGCTGGGCCGCAGGATTCATGCCTGCTCAGCTGCCTGATAATCGCCAGCTGGGCCGCAGGATTCATGCCTGCTCAGCTGCCTGATAATCGCCAGCTGGGCCGCAGGATTCATGCCTGCTCAGCTGCCTGATAATCGCCAGCTGGGCCGCAGGATTCATGCCTGCTCAGCTGCCTGATAATCGCCAGCTGGGCCGCAGGATTCATGCCTGCTCAGCTGCCTGATAATCGCCAGCTGGGCCGCAGGATTCATGCCTGCTCAGCTGCTTGATTCTTGCCTGCTGAGGCACATGATCCGTGCAGCTCAGCTGCCTGATCAGCACATGAGCAGTCACATGATCAGCGCCTCTCAGTCACCTGATCACTGCATGACAGGCACGTGATCAGTGCCTGCTGAGGTGCGGGATCATGCCTGCTCAGCTGCCTGATAATCGCCAGCTGGGCCGCAGGATTCATGCCTGCTCAGCTGCCTGATAATCGCCAGCTGGGCCGCAGGATTCATGCCTGCTCAGCTGCCTGATAATCGCCAGCTGGGCCGCAGGATTCATGCCTGCTCAGCTGCCTGATAATCGCCAGCTGGGCCGCAGGATTCATGCCTGCTCAGCTGCCTGATAACCGCCAGCTGGGCCGCAGGATTCATGCCTGCTCAGCTGCCTGATAATCGCCAGCTGGGCCGCAGGATTCATGCCTGCTCAGCTGCCTGATAACCGCCAGCTGGGCCGCAGGATTCATGCCTGCTCAGCTGCCTGATAATCGCCAGCTGGGCCGCAGGATTCATGCCTGCTCAGCTGCCTGATAATCGCCAGCTGGGCCGCAGGATTCATGCCTGCTCAGCTGCCTGATAATCGCCAGCTGGGCCGCAGGATTCATGCCTGCTCAGCTGCCTGATAATCGCCAGCTGGGCCGCAGGATTCATGCCTGCTCAGCTGCCTGATAATCGCCAGCTGGGCCGCAGGATTCATGCCTGCTCAGCTGCCTGATAACCGCCAGCTGGGCCGCAGGATTCATGCCTGCTCAGCTGCCTGATAATCGCCAGCTGGGCCGCAGGATTCATGCCTGCTCAGCTGCCTGATAATCGCCAGCTGGGCCGCAGGATTCATGCCTGCTCAGCTGCCTGATAATCGCCAGCTGGGCCGCAGGATTCATGCCTGCTCAGCTGCCTGATAATCGCCAGCTGGGCCGCAGGATTCATGCCTGCTCAGCTGCCTGATAACCGCCAGCTGGGCCGCAGGATTCATGCCTGCTCAGCTGCCTGATAACCGCCAGCTGGGCCGCAGGATTCATGCCTGCTCAGCTGCCTGATAATCGCCAGCTGGGCCGCAGGATTCATGCCTGCTCAGCTGCCTGATAATCGCCAGCTGGGCCGCAGGATTCATGCCTGCTCAGCTGCCTGATAATCGCCAGCTGGGCCGCAGGATTCATGCCTGCTCAGCTGCCTGATACATCAGCCATGATCAGCGCCTCAGCCTGATCATGCATGCTCAGCACCTGATCAGTGCCAGCTGGGCCGCAGGATTCATGCCTGCTCAGCTGCCTGATAATCGCCAGCTGGGCCGCAGGATTCATGCCTGCTCAGCTGCCTGATAATCGCCAGCTGGGCCGCAGGATTCATGCCTGCTCAGCTGCCTGATAATCGCCAGCTGGGCCGCAGGATTCATGCCTGCTCAGCTGCCTGATAATCGCCAGCTGGGCCGCAGGATTCATGCCTGCTCAGCTGCCTGATAACCGCCAGCTGGGCCGCAGGATTCATGCCTGCTCAGCTGCCTGATAATCGCCAGCTGGGCCGCAGGATTCATGCCTGCTCAGCTGCCTGATAACCGCCAGCTGGGCCGCAGGATTCATGCCTGCTCAGCTGCCTGATAATCGCCAGCTGGGCCGCAGGATTCATGCCTGCTCAGCTGCCTGATAATCGCCAGCTGGGCCGCAGGATTCATGCCTGCTCAGCTGCCTGATAATCGCCAGCTGGGCCGCAGGATTCATGCCTGCTCAGCTGCCTGATAATCGCCAGCTGGGCCGCAGGATTCATGCCTGCTCAGCTGCCTGATAATCGCCAGCTGGGCCGCAGGATTCATGCCTGCTCAGCTGCCTGATAAGCGCCAGATTCATGCCCTCAGGCCTGATCATGCCAGCTCAGGCTGCCTGATCAGTGCCAGCTGGGCCGCAGGATTCATGCCTGCTCAGCTGCCTGATAATCGCCAGCTGGGCCGCAGGATTCATGCCTGCTCAGCTGCCTGATAATCGCCAGCTGGGCCGCAGGATTCATGCCTGCTCAGCTGCCTGATAATCGCCAGCTGGGCCGCAGGATTCATGCCTGCTCAGCTGCCTGATAACCGCCAGCTGGGCCGCAGGATTCATGCCTGCTCAGCTGCCTGATAATCGCCAGCTGGGCCGCAGGATTCATGCCTGCTCAGCTGCCTGATAATCGCCAGCTGGGCCGCAGGATTCATGCCTGCTCAGCTGCCTGATAATCGCCAGCTGGGCCGCAGGATTCATGCCTGCTCAGCTGCCTGATAATCGCCAGCTGGGCCGCAGGATTCATGCCTGCTCAGCTGCCTGATTCCGCCAGCTGGGCCGCAGGATTCATGCCTGCTCAGCTGCCTGATCAGCACATGAGCAGTCACATGATCAGCGCCTCTCAGTCACCTGATCACTGCATGACAGGCACGTGATCAGTGCCAGCTGGGCCGCAGGATTCATGCCTGCTCAGCTGCCTGATAATCGCCAGCTGGGCCGCAGGATTCATGCCTGCTCAGCTGCCTGATAATCGCCAGCTGGGCCGCAGGATTCATGCCTGCTCAGCTGCCTGATAATCGCCAGCTGGGCCGCAGGATTCATGCCTGCTCAGCTGCCTGATAATCGCCAGCTGGGCCGCAGGATTCATGCCTGCTCAGCTGCCTGATAATCGCCAGCTGGGCCGCAGGATTCATGCCTGCTCAGCTGCCTGATAATCGCCAGCTGGGCCGCAGGATTCATGCCTGCTCAGCTGCCTGATAATCGCCAGCTGGGCCGCAGGATTCATGCCTGCTCAGCTGCCTGATAATCGCCAGCTGGGCCGCAGGATTCATGCCTGCTCAGCTGCCTGATAATCGCCAGCTGGGCCGCAGGATTCATGCCTGCTCAGCTGCCTGATAATCGCCAGCTGGGCCGCAGGATTCATGCCTGCTCAGCTGCCTGATAATCGCCAGCTGGGCCGCAGGATTCATGCCTGCTCAGCTGCCTGATAATCGCCAGCTGGGCCGCAGGATTCATGCCTGCTCAGCTGCCTGATAACCGCCAGCTGGGCCGCAGGATTCATGCCTGCTCAGCTGCCTGATAATCGCCAGCTGGGCCGCAGGATTCATGCCTGCTCAGCTGCCTGATAATCGCCAGCTGGGCCGCAGGATTCATGCCTGCTCAGCTGCCTGATAACCGCCAGCTGGGCCGCAGGATTCATGCCTGCTCAGCTGCCTGATAATCGCCAGCTGGGCCGCAGGATTCATGCCTGCTCAGCTGCCTGATAATCGCCAGCTGGGCCGCAGGATTCATGCCTGCTCAGCTGCCTGATAATCGCCAGCTGGGCCGCAGGATTCATGCCTGCTCAGCTGCCTGATAATCGCCAGCTGGGCCGCAGGATTCATGCCTGCTCAGCTGCCTGATAATCGCCAGCTGGGCCGCAGGATTCATGCCTGCTCAGCTGCCTGATAATCGCCAGCTGGGCCGCAGGATTCATGCCTGCTCAGCTTGATGCCTGCTGAGGCACATGATCCGTGCAGGAGAGCTACCTGATCAGCACATGAGCAGTCACATGATCAGCGCCTCTCAGTCACCTGATCACTGCATGACAGGCACGTGATCAGTGCCTGCTGAGGTGCGGGATCATGCCTGCTCAGCTGCCTGATAATCGCCAGCTGGGCCGCAGGATTCATGCCTGCTCAGCTGCCTGATAATCGCCAGCTGGGCCGCAGGATTCATGCCTGCTCAGCTGCCTGATAACCGCCAGCTGGGCCGCAGGATTCATGCCTGCTCAGCTGCCTGATAACCGCCAGCTGGGCCGCAGGATTCATGCCTGCTCAGCTGCCTGATAATCGCCAGCTGGGCCGCAGGATTCATGCCTGCTCAGCTGCCTGATAATCGCCAGCTGGGCCGCAGGATTCATGCCTGCTCAGCTGCCTGATAACCGCCAGCTGGGCCGCAGGATTCATGCCTGCTCAGCTGCCTGATAATCGCCAGCTGGGCCGCAGGATTCATGCCTGCTCAGCTGCCTGATAATCGCCAGCTGGGCCGCAGGATTCATGCCTGCTCAGCTGCCTGATAATCGCCAGCTGGGCCGCAGGATTCATGCCTGCTCAGCTGCCTGATAATCGCCAGCTGGGCCGCAGGATTCATGCCTGCTCAGCTGCCTGATAATCGCCAGCTGGGCCGCAGGATTCATGCCTGCTCAGCTGCCTGATAACCGCCAGCTGGGCCGCAGGATTCATGCCTGCTCAGCTGCCTGATAACCGCCAGCTGGGCCGCAGGATTCATGCCTGCTCAGCTGCCTGATAATCGCCAGCTGGGCCGCAGGATTCATGCCTGCTCAGCTGCCTGATAATCGCCAGCTGGGCCGCAGGATTCATGCCTGCTCAGCTGCCTGATAATCGCCAGCTGGGCCGCAGGATTCATGCCTGCTCAGCTGCTTGATTCTTGCCTGCTGAGGCACATGATCCGTGCAGGAGAGCTACCTGATCAGCACATGAGCAGTCACATGATCAGCGCCTCTCAGTCACCTGATCACTGCATGACAGGCACGTGA
The DNA here is from genome assembly GCF_032452875.1 of Bos javanicus. Lineage (NCBI taxonomy): Eukaryota > Metazoa > Chordata > Mammalia > Artiodactyla > Bovidae > Bos > Bos javanicus. The sequence goes on along the minus strand of NW_026894425.1, from coordinate 112,058 downwards.
TCAGTGCCTGCTGAGGTGCGGGATCAGCGCCTGCTCAGCTGCCTGATAATCGCCAGCTGGGCCGCAGGATTCATGCCTGCTCAGCTGCCTGATAATCGCCAGCTGGGCCGCAGGATTCATGCCTGCTCAGCTGCCTGATAACCGCCAGCTGGGCCGCAGGATTCATGCCTGCTCAGCTGCCTGATAACCGCCAGCTGGGCCGCAGGATTCATGCCTGCTCAGCTGCCTGATAACCGCCAGCTGGGCCGCAGGATTCATGCCTGCTCAGCTGCCTGATAATCGCCAGCTGGGCCGCAGGATTCATGCCTGCTCAGCTGCCTGATAACGCCAGCTGGGCCGCAGGATTCATGCCTGCTCAGCTGCCTGATAATCGCCAGCTGGGCCGCAGGATTCATGCCTGCTCAGCTGCCTGATAATCGCCAGCTGGGCCGCAGGATTCATGCCTGCTCAGCTGCCTGATAATCGCCAGCTGGGCCGCAGGATTCATGCCTGCTCAGCTGCCTGATAATCGCCAGCTGGGCCGCAGGATTCATGCCTGCTCAGCTGCCTGATAATCGCCAGCTGGGCCGCAGGATTCATGCCTGCTCAGCTGCCTGATAATCGCCAGCTGGGCCGCAGGATTCATGCCTGCTCAGCTGCCTGATAACCGCCAGCTGGGCCGCAGGATTCATGCCTGCTCAGCTGCCTGATAATCGCCAGCTGGGCCGCAGGATTCATGCCTGCTCAGCTGCCTGATAATCGCCAGCTGGGCCGCAGGATTCATGCCTGCTCAGCTGCCTGATAACCGCCAGCTGGGCCGCAGGATTCATGCCTGCTCAGCTGCCTGATAATCGCCAGCTGGGCCGCAGGATTCATGCCTGCTCAGCTGCCTGATAATCGCCAGCTGGGCCGCAGGATTCATGCCTGCTCAGCTGCCTGATAATCGCCAGCTGGGCCGCAGGATTCATGCCTGCTCAGCTGCCTGATAATCGCCAGCTGGGCCGCAGGATTCATGCCTGCTCAGCTGCCTGATAACCGCCAGCTGGGCCGCAGGATTCATGCCTGCTCAGCTGCCTGATAATCGCCAGCTGGGCCGCAGGATTCATGCCTGCTCAGCTGCCTGATAATCGCCAGCTGGGCCGCAGGATTCATGCCTGCTCAGCTGCCTGATAACCGCCAGCTGGGCCGCAGGATTCATGCCTGCTCAGCTGCCTGATAACCGCCAGCTGGGCCGCAGGATTCATGCCTGCTCAGCTGCCTGATAATCGCCAGCTGGGCCGCAGGATTCATGCCTGCTCAGCTGCCTGATAATCGCCAGCTGGGCCGCAGGATTCATGCCTGCTCAGCTGCCTGATAATCGCCAGCTGGGCCGCAGGATTCATGCCTGCTCAGCTGCCTGATAATCGCCAGCTGGGCCGCAGGATTCATGCCTGCTCAGCTGCCTGATAACCGCCAGCTGGGCCGCAGGATTCATGCCTGCTCAGCTGCCTGAACGCCAGCTGGGCCGCAGGATTCATGCCTGCTCAGCTGCCTGATAATCGCCAGCTGGGCCGCAGGATTCATGCCTGCTCAGCTGCCTGATAATCGCCAGCTGGGCCGCAGGATTCATGCCTGCTCAGCTGCCTGATAATCGCCAGCTGGGCCGCAGGATTCATGCCTGCTCAGCTGCCTGATAATCGCCAGCTGGGCCGCAGGATTCATGCCTGCTCAGCTGCCTGATAACCGCCAGCTGGGCCGCAGGATTCATGCCTGCTCAGCTGCCTGATAATCGCCAGCTGGGCCGCAGGATTCATGCCTGCTCAGCTGCCTGATAATCGCCAGCTGGGCCGCAGGATTCATGCCTGCTCAGCTGCCTGATAATCGCCAGCTGGGCCGCAGGATTCATGCCTGCTCAGCTGCCTGATAACCGCCAGCTGGGCCGCAGGATTCATGCCTGCTCAGCTGCCTGATAACCGCCAGCTGGGCCGCAGGATTCATGCCTGCTCAGCTGCCTGATAATCGCCAGCTGGGCCGCAGGATTCATGCCTGCTCAGCTGCCTGATAATCGCCAGCTGGGCCGCAGGATTCATGCCTGCTCAGCTGCCTGATAATCGCCAGCTGGGCCGCAGGATTCATGCCTGCTCAGCTGCCTGATAATCGCCAGCTGGGCCGCAGGATTCATGCCTGCTCAGCTGCCTGATAATCGCCAGCTGGGCCGCAGGATTCATGCCTGCTCAGCTGCCTGATAATCGCCAGCTGGGCCGCAGGATTCATGCCTGCTCAGCTGCCTGATAACCGCCAGCTGGGCCGCAGGATTCATGCCTGCTCAGCTGCCTGATAACCGCCAGCTGGGCCGCAGGATTCATGCCTGCTCAGCTGCCTGATAGCCCAGCTGGGCCGCAGGATTCATGCCTGCTCAGCTGCCTGATAATCGCCAGCTGGGCCGCAGGATTCATGCCTGCTCAGCTGCCTGATAATCGCCAGCTGGGCCGCAGGATTCATGCCTGCTCAGCTGCCTGATAATCGCCAGCTGGGCCGCAGGATTCATGCCTGCTCAGCTGCCTGATTCGCCAGCTGGGCCGCAGGATTCATGCCTGCTCAGCTGCCTGATCAGCACATGAGCAGCCACATGATCAGCGCCTTCAGTGCCTGATCACTGCATGACAGGCACGTGATCAGTGCCTGCTGAGGTGCGGGATTCATGCCTGCTCAGCTGCCTGATAATCGCCAGCTGGGCCGCAGGATTCATGCCTGCTCAGCTGCCTGATAATCGCCAGCTGGGCCGCAGGATTCATGCCTGCTCAGCTGCCTGATAACCGCCAGCTGGGCCGCAGGATTCATGCCTGCTCAGCTGCCTGATAATCGCCAGCTGGGCCGCAGGATTCATGCCTGCTCAGCTGCCTGATAATCGCCAGCTGGGCCGCAGGATTCATGCCTGCTCAGCTGCCTGATAACCGCCAGCTGGGCCGCAGGATTCATGCCTGCTCAGCTGCCTGATAACCGCCAGCTGGGCCGCAGGATTCATGCCTGCTCAGCTGCCTGATAATCGCCAGCTGGGCCGCAGGATTCATGCCTGCTCAGCTGCCTGATAATCGCCAGCTGGGCCGCAGGATTCATGCCTGCTCAGCTGCCTGATAACCGCCAGCTGGGCCGCAGGATTCATGCCTGCTCAGCTGCCTGATAATCGCCAGCTGGGCCGCAGGATTCATGCCTGCTCAGCTGCCTGATAACCGCCAGCTGGGCCGCAGGATTCATGCCTGCTCAGCTGCCTGATAACCGCCAGCTGGGCCGCAGGATTCATGCCTGCTCAGCTGCCTGATAACCGCCAGCTGGGCCGCAGGATTCATGCCTGCTCAGCTGCCTGATAATCGCCAGCTGGGCCGCAGGATTCATGCCTGCTCAGCTGCCTGATAATCGCCAGCTGGGCCGCAGGATTCATGCCTGCTCAGCTGCCTGATAATCGCCAGCTGGGCCGCAGGATTCATGCCTGCTCAGCTGCCTGATAACGCCAGCTGGGCCGCAGGATTCATGCCTGCTCAGCTGCCTGATAACCGCCAGCTGGGCCGCAGGATTCATGCCTGCTCAGCTGCCTGATAATCGCCAGCTGGGCCGCAGGATTCATGCCTGCTCAGCTGCCTGATAACCGCCAGCTGGGCCGCAGGATTCATGCCTGCTCAGCTGCCTGATAATCGCCAGCTGGGCCGCAGGATTCATGCCTGCTCAGCTGCCTGATAACCGCCAGCTGGGCCGCAGGATTCATGCCTGCTCAGCTGCCTGATAATCGCCAGCTGGGCCGCAGGATTCATGCCTGCTCAGCTGCCTGATAATCGCCAGCTGGGCCGCAGGATTCATGCCTGCTCAGCTGCCTGATAACCGCCAGCTGGGCCGCAGGATTCATGCCTGCTCAGCTGCCTGATAATCGCCAGCTGGGCCGCAGGATTCATGCCTGCTCAGCTGCCTGATAATCGCCAGCTGGGCCGCAGGATTCATGCCTGCTCAGCTGCCTGATAATCGCCAGCTGGGCCGCAGGATTCATGCCTGCTCAGCTGCCTGATACATCAGTCACATGATCAGCGCCCTCAGTCACCTTCACTGCATGACAGCACCTGATAGTCGCCAGCTGGGCCGCAGGATTCATGCCTGCTCAGCTGCCTGATAATCGCCAGCTGGGCCGCAGGATTCATGCCTGCTCAGCTGCCTGATAATCGCCAGCTGGGCCGCAGGATTCATGCCTGCTCAGCTGCCTGATTCTTGCCAGCTGGGCACATGATTCGTGCTGGAGAGCTGCCTGATCAGCACATGAGCAGTCACATGATCAGCGCCTCAGTCACCTGATCACTGCATGACAGGCTGATCAGTGCCTGCTGAGGTGCGGGATTCATGCCTGCTCAGCTGCCTGATAACCGCCAGCTGGGCCGCAGGATTCATGCCTGCTCAGCTGCCTGATAATCGCCAGCTGGGCCGCAGGATTCATGCCTGCTCAGCTGCCTGATAATCGCCAGCTGGGCCGCAGGATTCATGCCTGCTCAGCTGCCTGATAACCGCCAGCTGGGCCGCAGGATTCATGCCTGCTCAGCTGCCTGATAATCGCCAGCTGGGCCGCAGGATTCATGCCTGCTCAGCTGCCTGATAACCGCCAGCTGGGCCGCAGGATTCATGCCTGCTCAGCTGCCTGATAATCGCCAGCTGGGCCGCAGGATTCATGCCTGCTCAGCTGCCTGATAATCGCCAGCTGGGCCGCAGGATTCATGCCTGCTCAGCTGCCTGATAATCGCCAGCTGGGCCGCAGGATTCATGCCTGCTCAGCTGCCTGATAACCGCCAGCTGGGCCGCAGGATTCATGCCTGCTCAGCTGCCTGATAACCGCCAGCTGGGCCGCAGGATTCATGCCTGCTCAGCTGCCTGATAACCGCCAGCTGGGCCGCAGGATTCATGCCTGCTCAGCTGCCTGATAACCGCCAGCTGGGCCGCAGGATTCATGCCTGCTCAGCTGCCTGATAATCGCCAGCTGGGCCGCAGGATTCATGCCTGCTCAGCTGCCTGATAACGCCAGCTGGGCCGCAGGATTCATGCCTGCTCAGCTGCCTGATAATCGCCAGCTGGGCCGCAGGATTCATGCCTGCTCAGCTGCCTGATAATCGCCAGCTGGGCCGCAGGATTCATGCCTGCTCAGCTGCCTGATAATCGCCAGCTGGGCCGCAGGATTCATGCCTGCTCAGCTGCCTGATAATCGCCAGCTGGGCCGCAGGATTCATGCCTGCTCAGCTGCCTGATAACGCCCTGGAGGCACATGATCATGCAGCTCAGCTACCTGATCAGCACATGAGCAGTCACTGATCAGCGGATTCAGTGCCTGCTCAGCTGCCTGATCGCCAGCTGGGCCGCAGGATTCATGCCTGCTCAGCTGCCTGATAATCGCCAGCTGGGCCGCAGGATTCATGCCTGCTCAGCTGCCTGATAATCGCCAGCTGGGCCGCAGGATTCATGCCTGCTCAGCTGCCTGATAACCGCCAGCTGGGCCGCAGGATTCATGCCTGCTCAGCTGCCTGATAACCGCCAGCTGGGCCGCAGGATTCATGCCTGCTCAGCTGCCTGATAACCGCCAGCTGGGCCGCAGGATTCATGCCTGCTCAGCTGCCTGATAATCGCCAGCTGGGCCGCAGGATTCATGCCTGCTCAGCTGCCTGATAATCGCCAGCTGGGCCGCAGGATTCATGCCTGCTCAGCTGCCTGATAATCGCCAGCTGGGCCGCAGGATTCATGCCTGCTCAGCTGCCTGATAATCGCCAGCTGGGCCGCAGGATTCATGCCTGCTCAGCTGCCTGATAACCGCCAGCTGGGCCGCAGGATTCATGCCTGCTCAGCTGCCTGATAACCGCCAGCTGGGCCGCAGGATTCATGCCTGCTCAGCTGCCTGATAATCGCCAGCTGGGCCGCAGGATTCATGCCTGCTCAGCTGCCTGATAACCGCCAGCTGGGCCGCAGGATTCATGCCTGCTCAGCTGCCTGATAACCGCCAGCTGGGCCGCAGGATTCATGCCTGCTCAGCTGCCTGATAACCGCCAGCTGGGCCGCAGGATTCATGCCTGCTCAGCTGCCTGATAATCGCCAGCTGGGCCGCAGGATTCATGCCTGCTCAGCTGCCTGATAATCGCCAGCTGGGCCGCAGGATTCATGCCTGCTCAGCTGCCTGATAACCGCCAGCTGGGCCGCAGGATTCATGCCTGCTCAGCTGCCTGATAACCGCCAGCTGGGCCGCAGGATTCATGCCTGCTCAGCTGCCTGATAACCGCCAGCTGGGCCGCAGGATTCATGCCTGCTCAGCTGCCTGATAATCGCCAGCTGGGCCGCAGGATTCATGCCTGCTCAGCTGCCTGATAATCGCCAGCTGGGCCGCAGGATTCATGCCTGCTCAGCTGCCTGATAACGCCAGCTGGGCCGCAGGATTCATGCCTGCTCAGCTGCCTGATAACCGCCAGCTGGGCCGCAGGATTCATGCCTGCTCAGCTGCCTGATAACCGCCAGCTGGGCCGCAGGATTCATGCCTGCTCAGCTGCCTGATAATCGCCAGCTGGGCCGCAGGATTCATGCCTGCTCAGCTGCCTGATAATCGCCAGCTGGGCCGCAGGATTCATGCCTGCTCAGCTGCCTGATAATCGCCAGCTGGGCCGCAGGATTCATGCCTGCTCAGCTGCCTGATAATCGCCAGCTGGGCCGCAGGATTCATGCCTGCTCAGCTGCCTGATAACCGCCAGCTGGGCCGCAGGATTCATGCCTGCTCAGCTGCCTGATAATCGCCAGCTGGGCCGCAGGATTCATGCCTGCTCAGCTGCCTGATAATCGCCAGCTGGGCCGCAGGATTCATGCCTGCTCAGCTGCCTGATAATCGCCAGCTGGGCCGCAGGATTCATGCCTGCTCAGCTGCCTGATTCTTGCCAGCTGGGCCGCAGGATTCGTGCTGCTCAGCTGCCTGATCAGCACTGAGCCACATGATCAGCGCCTGCTCAGCATGACAGGCACTGATCAGTGCCTGCTGGGCCGCAGGATCATGCCTGCTCAGCTGCCTGATAATCGCCAGCTGGGCCGCAGGATTCATGCCTGCTCAGCTGCCTGATAATCGCCAGCTGGGCCGCAGGATTCATGCCTGCTCAGCTGCCTGATTCCGCCAGCTGGGCCGCAGGATTCATGCCTGCTCAGCTGCCTGATAGCACATGAGCAGTCACATGATCATCAGTCACCTGATCACTGCATGACAGCACGTGATCAGTGCCAGCTGGGCCGCAGGATTCATGCCTGCTCAGCTGCCTGATAATCGCCAGCTGGGCCGCAGGATTCATGCCTGCTCAGCTGCCTGATAATCGCCAGCTGGGCCGCAGGATTCATGCCTGCTCAGCTGCCTGATAACCGCCAGCTGGGCCGCAGGATTCATGCCTGCTCAGCTGCCTGATAACCGCCAGCTGGGCCGCAGGATTCATGCCTGCTCAGCTGCCTGATAACCGCCAGCTGGGCCGCAGGATTCATGCCTGCTCAGCTGCCTGATAATCGCCAGCTGGGCCGCAGGATTCATGCCTGCTCAGCTGCCTGATAACCGCCAGCTGGGCCGCAGGATTCATGCCTGCTCAGCTGCCTGATAATCGCCAGCTGGGCCGCAGGATTCATGCCTGCTCAGCTGCCTGATAATCGCCAGCTGGGCCGCAGGATTCATGCCTGCTCAGCTGCCTGATAACCGCCAGCTGGGCCGCAGGATTCATGCCTGCTCAGCTGCCTGATAACCGCCAGCTGGGCCGCAGGATTCATGCCTGCTCAGCTGCCTGATAACCGCCAGCTGGGCCGCAGGATTCATGCCTGCTCAGCTGCCTGATAATCGCCAGCTGGGCCGCAGGATTCATGCCTGCTCAGCTGCCTGATAATCGCCAGCTGGGCCGCAGGATTCATGCCTGCTCAGCTGCCTGATAATCGCCAGCTGGGCCGCAGGATTCATGCCTGCTCAGCTGCCTGATAATCGCCAGCTGGGCCGCAGGATTCATGCCTGCTCAGCTGCCTGATAATCGCCAGCTGGGCCGCAGGATTCATGCCTGCTCAGCTGCCTGATAACCGCCAGCTGGGCCGCAGGATTCATGCCTGCTCAGCTGCCTGATAATCGCCAGCTGGGCCGCAGGATTCATGCCTGCTCAGCTGCCTGATAATCGCCAGCTGGGCCGCAGGATTCATGCCTGCTCAGCTGCCTGATCAGCACATGAGCAGCACATTCAGCCTCTCAGTGCCTGATCACTCAGCAGGCACTGATCAGTGCCTGCTGAGGTGCAGGATTCATGCCTGCTCAGCTGCCTGATAATCGCCAGCTGGGCCGCAGGATTCATGCCTGCTCAGCTGCCTGATAATCGCCAGCTGGGCCGCAGGATTCATGCCTGCTCAGCTGCCTGATTCCGCCAGCTGGGCCGCAGGATTCATGCCAGCTCAGCTGCCTGATATGAGCAGCCACATGATCAGCGCCTCTCAGTGCCTGATCACTCAGCAGGCACTGATCAGTGCCTGCTGAGGTGCAGGATTCATGCCTGCTCAGCTGCCTGATAATCGCCAGCTGGGCCGCAGGATTCATGCCTGCTCAGCTGCCTGATAATCGCCAGCTGGGCCGCAGGATTCATGCCTGCTCAGCTGCCTGATAACCGCCAGCTGGGCCGCAGGATTCATGCCTGCTCAGCTGCCTGATAACCGCCAGCTGGGCCGCAGGATTCATGCCTGCTCAGCTGCCTGATAATCGCCAGCTGGGCCGCAGGATTCATGCCTGCTCAGCTGCCTGATAATCGCCAGCTGGGCCGCAGGATTCATGCCTGCTCAGCTGCCTGATAACCGCCAGCTGGGCCGCAGGATTCATGCCTGCTCAGCTGCCTGATAACCGCCAGCTGGGCCGCAGGATTCATGCCTGCTCAGCTGCCTGATAATCGCCAGCTGGGCCGCAGGATTCATGCCTGCTCAGCTGCCTGATAACGCCAGCTGGGCCGCAGGATTCATGCCTGCTCAGCTGCCTGATAACCGCCAGCTGGGCCGCAGGATTCATGCCTGCTCAGCTGCCTGATAATCGCCAGCTGGGCCGCAGGATTCATGCCTGCTCAGCTGCCTGATAATCGCCAGCTGGGCCGCAGGATTCATGCCTGCTCAGCTGCCTGATAATCGCCAGCTGGGCCGCAGGATTCATGCCTGCTCAGCTGCCTGATAACCGCCAGCTGGGCCGCAGGATTCATGCCTGCTCAGCTGCCTGATAATCGCCAGCTGGGCCGCAGGATTCATGCCTGCTCAGCTGCCTGATAATCGCCAGCTGGGCCGCAGGATTCATGCCTGCTCAGCTGCCTGATAACCGCCAGCTGGGCCGCAGGATTCATGCCTGCTCAGCTGCCTGATAATCGCCAGCTGGGCCGCAGGATTCATGCCTGCTCAGCTGCCTGATAATCGCCAGCTGGGCCGCAGGATTCATGCCTGCTCAGCTGCCTGATAACCGCCAGCTGGGCCGCAGGATTCATGCCTGCTCAGCTGCCTGATAACCGCCAGCTGGGCCGCAGGATTCATGCCTGCTCAGCTGCCTGATAATCGCCAGCTGGGCCGCAGGATTCATGCCTGCTCAGCTGCCTGATAATCGCCAGCTGGGCCGCAGGATTCATGCCTGCTCAGCTGCCTGATAATCGCCAGCTGGGCCGCAGGATTCATGCCTGCTCAGCTGCCTGATAATCGCCAGCTGGGCCGCAGGATTCATGCCTGCTCAGCTGCCTGATAATCGCCAGCTGGGCCGCAGGATTCATGCCTGCTCAGCTGCCTGATAACCGCCAGCTGGGCCGCAGGATTCATGCCTGCTCAGCTGCCTGATAATCGCCAGCTGGGCCGCAGGATTCATGCCTGCTCAGCTGCCTGATAACCGCCAGCTGGGCCGCAGGATTCATGCCTGCTCAGCTGCCTGATAACCGCCAGCTGGGCCGCAGGATTCATGCCTGCTCAGCTGCCTGATAATCGCCAGCTGGGCCGCAGGATTCATGCCTGCTCAGCTGCCTGATAATCGCCAGCTGGGCCGCAGGATTCATGCCTGCTCAGCTGCCTGATAACCGCCAGCTGGGCCGCAGGATTCATGCCTGCTCAGCTGCCTGATAACCGCCAGCTGGGCCGCAGGATTCATGCCTGCTCAGCTGCCTGATAACCGCCAGCTGGGCCGCAGGATTCATGCCTGCTCAGCTGCCTGATAACCGCCAGCTGGGCCGCAGGATTCATGCCTGCTCAGCTGCCTGATAACCGCCAGCTGGGCCGCAGGATTCATGCCTGCTCAGCTGCCTGATAATCGCCAGCTGGGCCGCAGGATTCATGCCTGCTCAGCTGCCTGATAATCGCCAGCTGGGCCGCAGGATTCATGCCTGCTCAGCTGCCTGATAACCGCCAGCTGGGCCGCAGGATTCATGCCTGCTCAGCTGCCTGATAACCGCCAGCTGGGCCGCAGGATTCATGCCTGCTCAGCTGCCTGATAATCGCCAGCTGGGCCGCAGGATTCATGCCTGCTCAGCTGCCTGATAACCGCCAGCTGGGCCGCAGGATTCATGCCTGCTCAGCTGCCTGATAACCGCCAGCTGGGCCGCAGGATTCATGCCTGCTCAGCTGCCTGATAACCGCCAGCTGGGCCGCAGGATTCATGCCTGCTCAGCTGCCTGATAACCGCCAGCTGGGCCGCAGGATTCATGCCTGCTCAGCTGCCTGATAATCGCCAGCTGGGCCGCAGGATTCATGCCTGCTCAGCTGCCTGATAATCGCCAGCTGGGCCGCAGGATTCATGCCTGCTCAGCTGCCTGATAATCGCCAGCTGGGCCGCAGGATTCATGCCTGCTCAGCTGCCTGATTCTTGCCTGCTGAGGCACATGATCCGTGCAGGAGAGCTACCTGATCAGCACATGAGCAGTCATATGATCAGCGCCTCTCAGTCACCTGATTACTGCATGACAGGCACGTGATCAGTGCCTGCTGAGGTGCGGGATCAGCGCCTGCTCAGCTGCCTGATAATCGCCAGCTGGGCCGCAGGATTCATGCCTGCTCAGCTGCCTGATAATCGCCAGCTGGGCCGCAGGATTCATGCCTGCTCAGCTGCCTGATAACCGCCAGCTGGGCCGCAGGATTCATGCCTGCTCAGCTGCCTGATAACCGCCAGCTGGGCCGCAGGATTCATGCCTGCTCAGCTGCCTGATAATCGCCAGCTGGGCCGCAGGATTCATGCCTGCTCAGCTGCCTGATAACCGCCAGCTGGGCCGCAGGATTCATGCCTGCTCAGCTGCCTGATAACCGCCAGCTGGGCCGCAGGATTCATGCCTGCTCAGCTGCCTGATAACCGCCAGCTGGGCCGCAGGATTCATGCCTGCTCAGCTGCCTGATAATCGCCAGCTGGGCCGCAGGATTCATGCCTGCTCAGCTGCCTGATAATCGCCAGCTGGGCCGCAGGATTCATGCCTGCTCAGCTGCCTGATAACCGCCAGCTGGGCCGCAGGATTCATGCCTGCTCAGCTGCCTGATAACCGCCAGCTGGGCCGCAGGATTCATGCCTGCTCAGCTGCCTGATAATCGCCAGCTGGGCCGCAGGATTCATGCCTGCTCAGCTGCCTGATAACCGCCAGCTGGGCCGCAGGATTCATGCCTGCTCAGCTGCCTGATAACCGCCAGCTGGGCCGCAGGATTCATGCCTGCTCAGCTGCCTGATAATCGCCAGCTGGGCCGCAGGATTCATGCCTGCTCAGCTGCCTGATAACCGCCAGCTGGGCCGCAGGATTCATGCCTGCTCAGCTGCCTGATAACCGCCAGCTGGGCCGCAGGATTCATGCCTGCTCAGCTGCCTGATAATCGCCAGCTGGGCCGCAGGATTCATGCCTGCTCAGCTGCCTGATAATCGCCAGCTGGGCCGCAGGATTCATGCCTGCTCAGCTGCCTGATAACCGCCAGCTGGGCCGCAGGATTCATGCCTGCTCAGCTGCCTGATAACCGCCAGCTGGGCCGCAGGATTCATGCCTGCTCAGCTGCCTGATAATCGCCAGCTGGGCCGCAGGATTCATGCCTGCTCAGCTGCCTGATAATCGCCAGCTGGGCCGCAGGATTCATGCCTGCTCAGCTGCCTGATAATCGCCAGCTGGGCCGCAGGATTCATGCCTGCTCAGCTGCCTGATAACCGCCAGCTGGGCCGCAGGATTCATGCCTGCTCAGCTGCCTGATAATCGCCAGCTGGGCCGCAGGATTCATGCCTGCTCAGCTGCCTGATAACGCCAGCTGGGCCGCAGGATTCATGCCTGCTCAGCTGCCTGATAACCGCCAGCTGGGCCGCAGGATTCATGCCTGCTCAGCTGCCTGATAATCGCCAGCTGGGCCGCAGGATTCATGCCTGCTCAGCTGCCTGATAATCGCCAGCTGGGCCGCAGGATTCATGCCTGCTCAGCTGCCTGATAATCGCCAGCTGGGCCGCAGGATTCATGCCTGCTCAGCTGCCTGATAATCGCCAGCTGGGCCGCAGGATTCATGCCTGCTCAGCTGCCTGATAATCGCCAGCTGGGCCGCAGGATTCATGCCTGCTCAGCTGCCTGATAACGCCAGCTGGGCCGCAGGATTCATGCCTGCTCAGCTGCCTGATAACCGCCAGCTGGGCCGCAGGATTCATGCCTGCTCAGCTGCCTGATAATCGCCAGCTGGGCCGCAGGATTCATGCCTGCTCAGCTGCCTGATAATCGCCAGCTGGGCCGCAGGATTCATGCCTGCTCAGCTGCCTGATAACCGCCAGCTGGGCCGCAGGATTCATGCCTGCTCAGCTGCCTGATAATCGCCAGCTGGGCCGCAGGATTCATGCCTGCTCAGCTGCCTGATAACCGCCAGCTGGGCCGCAGGATTCATGCCTGCTCAGCTGCCTGATAACCGCCAGCTGGGCCGCAGGATTCATGCCTGCTCAGCTGCCTGATAACCGCCAGCTGGGCCGCAGGATTCATGCCTGCTCAGCTGCCTGATAATCGCCAGCTGGGCCGCAGGATTCATGCCTGCTCAGCTGCCTGATAATCGCCAGCTGGGCCGCAGGATTCATGCCTGCTCAGCTGCCTGATAACCGCCAGCTGGGCCGCAGGATTCATGCCTGCTCAGCTGCCTGATAATCGCCAGCTGGGCCGCAGGATTCATGCCTGCTCAGCTGCCTGATAACCGCCAGCTGGGCCGCAGGATTCATGCCTGCTCAGCTGCCTGATAATCGCCAGCTGGGCCGCAGGATTCATGCCTGCTCAGCTGCCTGATCGCCAGCTGGGCCGCAGGATTCATGCCTGCTCAGCTGCTTGATTCTTGCCTGCTGAGGCACATGATCCGTGCAGGAGAGCTACCTGATCAGCACATGAGCAGTCACATGATCAGCGCCAGTCACCTGATCACTGCATGACAGACACGTGATCAGTGCCTGCTGAGGTGCAGGATCAGCGCCTGCTCAGCTGCCTGATAATCGCCAGCTGGGCCGCAGAATTCATGCCTGCTCAGCTGCCTGATAATCGCGAGCTGGGCCGCAGGATTCATGCCTGCTCAGCTGCCTGATAACCGCCAGCTGGGCCGCAGGATTCATGCCTGCTCAGCTGCCTGATAACGCCAGCTGGGCCGCAGGATTCATGCCTGCTCAGCTGCCTGATAACCGCCAGCTGGGCCGCAGGATTCATGCCTGCTCAGCTGCCTGATAACCGCCAGCTGGGCCGCAGGATTCATGCCTGCTCAGCTGCCTGATAACCGCCAGCTGGGCCGCAGGATTCATGCCTGCTCAGCTGCCTGATAATCGCCAGCTTCGCCGCAGGATTCATGCCTGCTCAGCTGCCTGATAACCGCCAGCTGGGCCGCAGGATTCATGCCTGCTCAGCTGCCTGATAACCGCCAGCTGGGCCGCAGGATTCATGCCTGCTCAGCTGCCTGATAACCGCCAGCTGGGCCGCAGGATTCATGCCTGCTCAGCTGCCTGATAACCGCCAGCTGGGCCGCAGGATTCATGCCTGCTCAGCTGCCTGATAATCGCCAGCTGGGCCGCAGGATTCATGCCTGCTCAGCTGCCTGATAATCGCCAGCTGGGCCGCAGGATTCATGCCTGCTCAGCTGCCTGATAACCGCCAGCTGGGCCGCAGGATTCATGCCTGCTCAGCTGCCTGATAATCGCCAGCTGGGCCGCAGGATTCATGCCTGCTCAGCTGCCTGATAATCGCCAGCTGGGCCGCAGGATTCATGCCTGCTCAGCTGCCTGATAATCGCCAGCTGGGCCGCAGGATTCATGCCTGCTCAGCTGCCTGATAACCGCCAGCTGGGCCGCAGGATTCATGCCTGCTCAGCTGCCTGATAATCGCCAGCTGGGCCGCAGGATTCATGCCTGCTCAGCTGCCTGATAATCGCCAGCTGGGCCGCAGGATTCATGCCTGCTCAGCTGCCTGATAACGCCAGCTGGGCCGCAGGATTCATGCCTGCTCAGCTGCCTGATAACCGCCAGCTGGGCCGCAGGATTCATGCCTGCTCAGCTGCCTGATAATCGCCAGCTGGGCCGCAGGATTCATGCCTGCTCAGCTGCCTGATAATCGCCAGCTGGGCCGCAGGATTCATGCCTGCTCAGCTGCCTGATAACCGCCAGCTGGGCCGCAGGATTCATGCCTGCTCAGCTGCCTGATAACCGCCAGCTGGGCCGCAGGATTCATGCCTGCTCAGCTGCCTGATAACCGCCAGCTGGGCCGCAGGATTCATGCCTGCTCAGCTGCCTGATAACCGCCAGCTGGGCCGCAGGATTCATGCCTGCTCAGCTGCCTGATAACCGCCAGCTGGGCCGCAGGATTCATGCCTGCTCAGCTGCCTGATAATCGCCAGCTGGGCCGCAGGATTCATGCCTGCTCAGCTGCCTGATAATCGCCAGCTGGGCCGCAGGATTCATGCCTGCTCAGCTGCCTGATTACCGCCAGCTGGGCCGCAGGATCCGTGCCTGCTCAGCTGCCTGATCATGGCAGCTGCTCAGCGCCTTCATGCCTGCTCAGCTGCCTGATACCGCCAGCTGGGCCGCAGGATTCATGCCTGCTCAGCTGCCTGATAACCGCCAGCTGGGCCGCAGGATTCATGCCTGCTCAGCTGCCTGATAATCGCCAGCTGGGCCGCAGGATTCATGCCTGCTCAGCTGCCTGATAACCGCCAGCTGGGCCGCAGGATTCATGCCTGCTCAGCTGCCTGATAATCGCCAGCTGGGCCGCAGGACTCATGCCTGCTCAGCTGCCTGATAATCGCCAGCTGGGCCGCAGGATTCATGCCTGCTCAGCTGCCTGATAATCGCCAGCTGGGCCGCAGGATTCATGCCTGCTCAGCTGCCTGATAATCGCCAGCTGGGCCGCAGGATTCATGCCTGCTCAGCTGCCTGATAATCGCCAGCTGGGCCGCAGGATTCATGCCTGCTCAGCTGCCTGATAATCGCCAGCTGGGCCGCAGGATTCATGCCTGCTCAGCTGCCTGATAATCGCCAGCTGGGCCGCAGGATTCATGCCTGCTCAGCTGCCTGATAATCGCCAGCTGGGCCGCAGGATTCATGCCTGCTCAGCTGCCTGATAATCGCCAGCTGGGCCGCAGGATTCATGCCTGCTCAGCTGCCTGATAATCGCCAGCTGGGCCGCAGGATTCATGCCTGCTCAGCTGCCTGATAATCGCCAGCTGGGCCGCAGGATTCATGCCTGCTCAGCTGCTTGATTCTTGCCTGCTGGAGGCACATGATCCGTGCAGGAGAGCTACCTGGATCAGCACATGAGCAGTCACATGATCAGCGCCTCTCAGTCACCTGATCACTGCATGACAGGCACGTGATCAGTGCCTGCTGAGGTGCGGGATCAGCGCCTGCTCAGCTGCCTGATAATCGCCAGCTGGGCCGCAGGATTCACACCTGCTCAGCTGCCTGATAATCGCCAGCTGGGCCGCAGGATTCATGCCTGCTCAGCTGCCTGATAATCGCCAGCTGGGCCGCAGGATTCATGCCTGCTCAGCTGCCTGATAATCGCCAGCTGGGCCGCAGGATTCATGCCTGCTCAGCTGCCTGATAATCGCCAGCTGGGCCGCAGGATTCATGCCTGCTCAGCTGCCTGCTAACCGCCAGCTGGGCCGCAGGATTCATGCCTGCTCAGCTGCCTGATAATCGCCAGCTGGGCCGCAGGATTCATGCCTGCTCAGCTGCCTGATAATCGCCAGCTGGGCCGCAGGATTCATGCCTGCTCAGCTGCCTGATAATCGCCAGCTGGGCCGCAGGATTCATGCCTGCTCAGCTGCCTGATAATCGCCAGCTGGGCCGCAGGATTCATGCCTGCTCAGCTGCCTGATAATCGCCAGCTGGGCCGCAGGATTCATGCCTGCTCAGCTGCCTGATAATCGCCAGCTGGGCCGCAGGATTCATGCCTGCTCAGCTGCCTGATAATCGCCAGCTGGGCCGCAGGATTCATGCCTGCTCAGCTGCCTGATAATCGCCAGCTGGGCCGCAGGATTCATGCCTGCTCAGCTGCCTGATAATCGCCAGCTGGGCCGCAGGATTCATGCCTGCTCAGCTGCCTGATAACGCCAGCTGGGCCGCAGGATTCATGCCTGCTCAGCTGCCTGATAACCGCCAGCTGGGCCGCAGGATTCATGCCTGCTCAGCTGCCTGATAATCGCCAGCAGGCCCGCAGGATTCATGCCTGCTCAGCTGCCTGATAACCGCCAGCTGGGCCGCAGGATTCATGCCTGCTCAGCTGCCTGATAATCGCCAGCTGGGCCGCAGGATTCATGCCTGCTCAGCTGCCTGATAATCGCCAGCTGGGCCGCAGGATTCATGCCTGCTCAGCTGCCTGATAACCGCCAGCTGGGCCGCAGGATTCATGCCTGCTCAGCTGCCTGATAACCGCCAGCTGGGCCGCAGGATTCATGCCTGCTCAGCTGCCTGATAATCGCCAGCTGGGCCGCAGGATTCATGCCTGCCCAGCTGCCTGATAACCGCCAGCTGGGCCGCAGGATTCATGCCTGCTCAGCTGCCTGATAACCGCCAGCTGGGCCGCAGGATTCATGCCTGCTCAGCTGCCTGATAACCGCCAGCTGGGCCGCAGGATTCATGCCTGCTCAGCTGCCTGATAACCGCCAGCTGGGCCGCAGGATTCATGCCTGCTCAGCTGCCTGATAACGCCAGCTGGGCCGCAGGATTCATGCCTGCTCAGCTGCCTGATAATCGCCAGCTGGGCCTCCGGATTCATGCCTGCTCAGCTGCCTGATAATCGCCAGCTGGGCCGCAGGATTCATGCCTGCTCAGCTGCCTGATAATCGCCAGCTGGACCGCAGGATTCATGCCTGCTCAGCTGCCTGATAACCGCCAGCTGGGCCGCAGGATTCATGCCTGCTCAGCTGCCTGATAACCGCCAGCTGGGCCGCAGGATTCATGCCTGCTCAGCTGCCTGATAACCGCCAGCTGGGCCGCAGGATTCATGCCTGCTCAGCTGCCTGATAATCGCCAGCTGGGCCGCAGGATTCATGCCTGCTCAGCTGCCTGATAACCGCCAGCTGGGCCGCAGGATTCATGCCTGCTCAGCTGCCTGATAACCGCCAGCTGGGCCGCAGGATTCATGCCTGCTCAGCTGCCTGATAATCGCCAGCTGGGCCGCAGGATTCATGCCTGCTCAGCTGCCTGATAACCGCCAGCTGGGCCGCAGGATTCATGCCTGCTCAGCTGCCTGATAACCGCCAGCTGGGCCGCAGGATTCATGCCTGCTCAGCTGCCTGATAATCGCCAGCTGGGCCGCAGGATTCATGCCTGCTCAGCTGCCTGATAATCGCCAGCTGGGCCGCAGGATTCATGCCTGCTCAGCTGCCTGATAATCGCCAGCTGGGCCGCAGGATTCATGCCTGCTCAGCTGCCTGATAACCGCCAGCTGGGCCGCAGGATTCATGCCTGCTCAGCTGCCTGATAACCGCCAGCTGGGCCGCAGGATTCATGCCTGCTCAGCTGCCTGATAACCGCCAGCTGGGCCGCAGGATTCATGCCTGCTCAGCTGCCTGATAATCGCCAGCTGGGCCGCAGGATTCATGCCTGCTCAGCTGCCTGATAACCGCCAGCTGGGCCGCAGGATTCATGCCTGCTCAGCTGCCTGATAATCGCCAGCTGGGCCGCAGGATTCATGCCTGCTCAGCTGCCTGATAATCGCCAGCTGGGCCGCAGGATTCATGCCTGCTCAGCTGCCTGATAACCGCCAGCTGGGCCGCAGGATTCATGCCTGCTCAGCTGCCTGATAATCGCCAGCTGGGCCGCAGGATTCATGCCTGCTCAGCTGCCTGATAATCGCCAGCTGGGCCGCAGGATTCATGCCTGCTCAGCTGCCTGATAATCGCCAGCTGGGCCGCAGGATTCATGCCTGCTCAGCTGCCTGATAACCGCCAGCTGGGCCGCAGGATTCATGCCTGCTCAGCTGCCTGATAACCGCCAGCTGGGCCGCAGGATTCATGCCTGCTCAGCTGCCTGATAACCGCCAGCTGGGCCGCAGGATTCATGCCTGCTCAGCTGCCTGATAACCGCCAGCTGGGCCGCAGGATTCATGCCTGCTCAGCTGCCTGATAACCGCCAGCTGGGCCGCAGGATTCATGCCTGCTCAGCTGCCTGATAACCGCCAGCTGGGCCGCAGGATTCATGCCTGCTCAGCTGCCTGATAACCGCCAGCTGGGCCGCAGGATTCATGCCTGCTCAGCTGCCTGATAACCGCCAGCTGGGCCGCAGGATTCATGCCTGCTCAGCTGCCTGATAATCGCCAGCTGGGCCGCAGGATTCATGCCTGCTCAGCTGCCTGATAATCGCCAGCTGGGCCGCAGGATTCATGCCTGCTCAGCTGCCTGATAATCGCCAGCTGGGCCGCAGGATTCATGCCTGCTCAGCTGCCTGATAATCGCCAGCTGGGCCGCAGGATTCATGCCTGCTCAGCTGCCTGATAATCGCCAGCTGGGCCGCAGGATTCATGCCTGCTCAGCTGCTTGATTCTTGCCTGCTGAGGCACATGATCCGTGCAGGAGAGCTACCTGATCAGCACATGAGCAGTCACATGATCAGCGCCTCCAGTCACCTGATCACTGCATGACAGCTGCGTGATCAGTGCCAGCTGGGCCGCTGGATTCATGCCTGCTCAGCTGCCTGATAATCGCCAGCTGGGCCGCAGGATTCATGCCTGCTCAGCTGCCTGATAATCGCCAGCTGGGCCGCAGGATTCATGCCTGCTCAGCTGCCTGATAACCGCCAGCTGGGCCGCAGGATTCATGCCTGCTCAGCTGCCTGATAACCGCCAGCTGGGCCGCAGGATTCATGCCTGCTCAGCTGCCTGATAATCGCCAGCTGGGCCGCAGGATTCATGCCTGCTCAGCTGCCTGATAACCGCCAGCCGCAGGATTCATGCCTGCTCAGCTGCCTGATAATCGCCAGCTGGGCCGCAGGATTCATGCCTGCTCAGCTGCCTGATAATCGCCAGCTGGGCCGCAGGATTCTTGCCTGCTCAGCTGCCTGATAACCGCCAGCTGGGCCGCAGGATTCATGCCTGCTCAGCTGCCTGATAATCGCCAGCTGGGCCGCAGGATTCATGCCTGCTCAGCTGCCTGATAATCGCCAGCTGGGCCGCAGGATTCATGCCTGCTCAGCTGCCTGATAATCGCCAGCTGGGCCGCAGGATTCATGCCTGCTCAGCTGCCTGATAATCGCCAGCTGGGCCGCAGGATTCATGCCTGCTCAGCTGCCTGATAACCGCCAGCTGGGCCGCAGGATTCATGCCTGCTCAGCTGCCTGATAATCGCCAGCTGGGCCGCAGGATTCATGCCTGCTCAGCTGCCTGATAATCGCCAGCTGGGCCGCAGGATTCATGCCTGCTCAGCTGCCTGATAATCGCCAGCTGGGCCGCAGGATTCATGCCTGCTCAGCTGCCTGATAACCGCCAGCTGGGCCGCAGGATTCATGCCTGCTCAGCTGCCTGATAACCGCCAGCTGGGCCGCAGGATTCATGCCTGCTCAGCTGCCTGATAACCGCCAGCTGGGCCGCAGGATTCATGCCTGCTCAGCTGCCTGATAACCGCCAGCTGGGCCGCAGGATTCATGCCTGCTCAGCTGCCTGATAACCGCCAGCTGGGCCGCAGGATTCATGCCTGCTCAGCTGCCTGATAACCGCCAGCTGGGCCGCAGGATTCATGCCTGCTCAGCTGCCTGATAACCGCCAGCTGGGCCGCAGGATTCATGCCTGCTCAGCTGCCTGATAACCGCCAGCTGGGCCGCAGGATTCATGCCTGCTCAGCTGCCTGATAACCGCCAGCTGGGCCGCAGGATTCATGCCTGCTCAGCTGCCTGATAACCGCCAGCTGGGCCGCAGGATTCATGCCTGCTCAGCTGCCTGATAACCGCCAGCTGGGCCGCAGGATTCATGCCTGCTCAGCTGCCTGATAATCGCCAGCTGGGCCGCAGGATTCATGCCTGCTCAGCTGCCTGATAATCGCCAGCTGGGCCGCAGGATTCATGCCTGCTCAGCTGCTTGATTCTTGCCTGCTGAGGCACATGATCCGTGCAGGAGAGCTACCTGATCAGCACATGAGCAGTCACATGATCAGCCCTCTCAGTCACCTGATCACTGCATGACAGGCACGTGATCAGTGCCTGCTGAGGTGCGGGATCAGCGCCTGCTCAGCTGCCTGATAATCGCCAGCTGGGCCGCAGGATTCATGCCTGCTCAGCTGCCTGATAATCGCCAGCTGGGCCGCAGGATTCATGCCTGCTCAGCTGCCTGATAACGCCAGCTGGGCCGCAGGATTCATGCCTGCTCAGCTGCCTGATAACCGCCAGCTGGGCCGCAGGATTCATGCCTGCTCAGCTGCCTGATAACGCCAGCTGGGCCGCAGGATTCATGCCTGCTCAGCTGCCTGATAACCGCCAGCTGGGCCGCAGGATTCATGCCTGCTCAGCTGCCTGATAATCGCCAGCTGGGCCGCAGGATTCATGCCTGCTCAGCTGCCTGATAATCGCCAGCTGGGCCGCAGGTTTCATGCCTGCTCAGCTGCCTGATAACCGCCAGCTGGGCCGCAGGATTCATGCCTGCTCAGCTGCCTGATAACCGCCAGCTGGGCCGCAGGATTCATGCCTGCTCAGCTGCCTGATAATCGCCAGCTGGGCCGCAGGATTCATGCCTGCTCAGCTGCCTGATAACCGCCAGCTGGGCCGCAGGATTCATGCCTGCTCAGCTGCCTGATAACCGCCAGCTGGGCCGCAGGACTCATGCCTGCTCAGCTGCCTGATAACCGCCAGCTGGGCCGCAGGATTCATGCCTGCTCAGCTGCCTGATAACCGCCAGCTGGGCCGCAGGATTCATGCCTGCTCAGCTGCCTGATAACCGCCAGCTGGGCCGCAGGATTCATGCCTGCTCAGCTGCCTGATAACCGCTAGCTGGGCCGCAGGATTCATGCCTGCTCAGCTGCCTGATAACCGCCAGCTGGGCCGCAGGATTCATGCCTGCTCAGCTGCCTGATAACCGCCAGCTGGGCCGCAGGATTCATGCCTGCTCAGCTGCCTGATAACCGCCAGCTGGGCCGCAGGATTCATGCCTGCTCAGCTGCCTGATAATCGCCAGCTGGGCCGCAGGATTCATGCCTGCTCAGCTGCCTGATAACCGCCAGCTGGGCCGCAGGATTCATGCCTGCTCAGCTGCCTGATAACCCAGCTGGGCCGCAGGATTCATGCCTGCTCAGCTGCCTGATAACCGCCAGCTGGGCCGCAGGATTCATGCCTGCTCAGCTGCCTGATAATCGCCAGCTGGGCCGCAGGATTCATGCCTGCTCAGCTGCCTGATAATCGCCAGCTGGGCCGCAGGATTCATGCCTGCTCAGCTGCCTGATAATCGCCAGCTGGGCCGCAGGATTCATGCCTGCTCAGCTGCCTGATAATCGCCAGCTGGGCCGCAGGATTCATGCCTGCTCAGCTGCCTGATAATCGCCAGCTGGGCCGCAGGATTCATGCCTGCTCAGCTGCTTGATTCTTGCCTGGGCACATGATCCTGCAGAGAGCCACCTGATCAGCACTGAGCAGTCACATGATCAGCGCCTCTCAGTCACCTGATCACTGCCTGACAGGCACGTGATCAGTGCCTGCTGAGGCCGCAGGATCATGCCTGCTCAGCTGCCTGATAATCGCCAGCTGGGCCGCAGGATTCATGCCTGCTCAGCTGCCTGATAACCGCCAGCTGGGCCGCAGGATTCATGCCTGCTCAGCTGCCTGATAACCGCCAGCTGGGCCGCAGGATTCATGCCTGCTCAGCTGCCTGATAACCGCCAGCTGGGCCGCAGGATTCATGCCTGCTCAGCTGCCTGATAACCGCCAGCTGGGCCGCAGGATTCATGCCTGCTCAGCTGCCTGATAACCGCCAGCTGGGCCGCAGGATTCATGCCTGCTCAGCTGCCTGATAATCGCCAGCTGGGCCGCAGGATTCATGCCTGCTCAGCTGCCTGATAACCGCCAGCTGGGCCGCAGGATTCATGCCTGCTCAGCTGCCTGATAACCGCCAGCTGGGCCGCAGGATTCATGCCTGCTCAGCTGCCTGATAACCGCCAGCTGGGCCGCAGGATTCATGCCTGCTCAGCTGCCTGATAACCGCCAGCTGGGCCGCAGGATTCATGCCTGCTCAGCTGCCTGATAACCGCCAGCTGGGCCGCAGGATTCATGCCTGCTCAGCTGCCTGATAACCGCCAGCTGGGCCGCAGGATTCATGCCTGCTCAGCTGCCTGATAATCGCCAGCTGGGCCGCAGGATTCATGCCTGCTCAGCTGCCTGATAACCGCCAGCTGGGCCGCAGGATTCATGCCTGCTCAGCTGCCTGATAACCGCCAGCTGGGCCGCAGGATTCATGCCTGCTCAGCTGCCTGATAATCGCCAGCTGGGCCGCAGGATTCATGCCTGCTCAGCTGCCTGATAACCGCCAGCTGGGCCGCAGGATTCATGCCTGCTCAGCTGCCTGATAACCGCCAGCTGGGCCGCAGGATTCATGCCTGCTCAGCTGCCTGATAACCGCCAGCTGGGCCGCAGGATTCATGCCTGCTCAGCTGCCTGATAACCGCCAGCTGGGCCGCAGGATTCATGCCTGCTCAGCTGCCTGATAACCGCCAGCTGGGCCGCAGGATTCATGCCTGCTCAGCTGCCTGATAACCGCCAGCTGGGCCGCAGGATTCATGCCTGCTCAGCTGCCTGATAACCGCCAGCTGGGCCGCAGGATTCATGCCTGCTCAGCTGCCTGATAACCGCCAGCTGGGCCGCAGGATTCATGCCTGCTCAGCTGCCTGATAACCGCCAGCTGGGCCGCAGGATTCATGCCTGCTCAGCTGCCTGATAACCGCCAGCTGGGCCGCAGGATTCATGCCTGCTCAGCTGCCTGATAACCGCCAGCTGGGCCGCAGGATTCATGCCTGCTCAGCTGCCTGATAACCGCCAGCTGGGCCGCAGGATTCATGCCTGCTCAGCTGCCTGATAACCGCCAGCTGGGCCGCAGGATTCATGCCTGCTCAGCTGCCTGATAATCGCCAGCTGGGCCGCAGGATTCATGCCTGCTCAGCTGCCTGATAATCGCCAGCTGGGCCGCAGGATTCATGCCTGCTCAGCTGCCTGATAATCGCCAGCTGGGCCGCAGGATTCATGCCTGCTCAGCTGCTTGATTCTTGCCTGCTGAGGCACATGATCCGTGCAGGAGAGCTACCTGATCAGCACATGAGCAGTCACATGATCAGCGCCTCTCAGTCACCTGATCACTGCATGACAGGCACGTGATCAGTGCCTGCTGAGGTGCGGGATCAGCGCCTGCTCAGCTGCCTGATAATCGCCAGCTGGGCCGCAGGATTCATGCCTGCTCAGCTGCCTGATAACCGCCAGCTGGGCCGCAGGATTCATGCCTGCTCAGCTGCCTGATAACCGCCAGCTGGGCCGCAGGATTCATGCCTGCTCAGCTGCCTGATAACCGCCAGCTGGGCCGCAGGATTCATGCCTGCTCAGCTGCCTGATAACCGCCAGCTGGGCCGCAGGATTCATGCCTGCTCAGCTGCCTGATAACCGCCAGCTGGGCCGCAGGATTCATGCCTGCTCAGCTGCCTGATAATCGCCAGCTGGGCCGCAGGATTCATGCCTGCTCAGCTGCCTGATAATCGCCAGCTGGGCCGCAGGATTCATGCCTGCTCAGCTGCCTGATAACCGCCAGCTGGGCCGCAGGATTCATGCCTGCTCAGCTGCCTGATAACGCCAGCTGGGCCGCAGGATTCATGCCTGCTCAGCTGCCTGATAACCGCCAGCTGGGCCGCAGGATTCATGCCTGCTCAGCTGCCTGATAATCGCCAGCTGGGCCGCAGGATTCATGCCTGCTCAGCTGCCTGATAACCGCCAGCTGGGCCGCAGGATTCATGCCTGCTCAGCTGCCTGATAACCGCCAGCTGGGCCGCAGGATTCATGCCTGCTCAGCTGCCTGATAATCGCCAGCTGGGCCGCAGGATTCATGCCTGCTCAGCTGCCTGATAACCGCCAGCTGGGCCGCAGGATTCATGCCTGCTCAGCTGCCTGATAACCGCCAGCTGGGCCGCAGGATTCATGCCTGCTCAGCTGCCTGATAATCGCCAGCTGGGCCGCAGGATTCATGCCTGCTCAGCTGCCTGATAATCGCCAGCTGGGCCGCAGGATTCATGCCTGCTCAGCTGCCTGATAATCGCCAGCTGGGCCGCAGGATTCATGCCTGCTCAGCTGCCTGATAATCGCCAGCTGGGCCGCAGGATTCATGCCTGCTCAGCTGCCTGATAACCGCCAGCTGGGCCGCAGGATTCATGCCTGCTCAGCTGCCTGAT
The DNA here is from genome assembly GCF_032452875.1 of Bos javanicus. NCBI lineage: Eukaryota > Metazoa > Chordata > Mammalia > Artiodactyla > Bovidae > Bos > Bos javanicus. The sequence continues at coordinate 87,230 of NW_026894425.1, read as the reverse complement.
AACCGCCAGCTGGGCCGCAGGATTCATGCCTGCTCAGCTGCCTGATAACCGCCAGCTGGGCCGCAGGATTCATGCCTGCTCAGCTGCCTGATAACGCCAGCTGGGCCGCAGGATTCATGCCTGCTCAGCTGCCTGATAACCGCCAGCTGGGCCGCAGGATTCATGCCTGCTCAGCTGCCTGATAATCGCCAGCTGGGCCGCAGGATTCATGCCTGCTCAGCTGCCTGATAATCGCCAGCTGGGCCGCAGGATTCATGCCTGCTCAGCTGCCTGATAATCGCCAGCTGGGCCGCAGGATTCATGCCTGCTCAGCTGCCTGATAATCGCCAGCTGGGCCGCAGGATTCATGCCTGCTCAGCTGCTTGATTCTTGCCTGCTGAGGCACATGATCCATGCAGGAGAGCTGCCTGATCAGCACATGAGCAGTCACATGATCAGCGCCTCAGTCACCTGATCACTGCATGACAGGCACGTGATCAGTGCCTGCTGAGGCCGCAGGATCAGCGCCTGCTCAGCTGCCTGATAATCGCCAGCTGGGCCGCAGGATTCATGCCTGCTCAGCTGCCTGATAACCGCCAGCTGGGCCGCAGGATTCATGCCTGCTCAGCTGCCTGATAATCGCCAGCTGGGCCGCAGGATTCATGCCTGCTCAGCTGCCTGATAACCGCCAGCTGGGCCGCAGGATTCATGCCTGCTCAGCTGCCTGATAATCGCCAGCTGGGCCGCAGGATTCATGCCTGCTCAGCTGCCTGATAACGCCAGCTGGGCCGCAGGATTCATGCCTGCTCAGCTGCCTGATAACCGCCAGCTGGGCCGCAGGATTCATGCCTGCTCAGCTGCCTGATAATCGCCAGCTGGGCCGCAGGATTCATGCCTGCTCAGCTGCCTGATAATCGCCAGCTGGGCCGCAGGATTCATGCCTGCTCAGCTGCCTGATAACCGCCAGCTGGGCCGCAGGATTCATGCCTGCTCAGCTGCCTGATAATCGCCAGCTGGGCCGCAGGATTCATGCCTGCTCAGCTGCCTGATAATCGCCAGCTGGGCCGCAGGATTCATGCCTGCTCAGCTGCCTGATAATCGCCAGCTGGGCCGCAGGATTCATGCCTGCTCAGCTGCCTGATAATCGCCAGCTGGGCCGCAGGATTCATGCCTGCTCAGCTGCCTGATAACCGCCAGCTGGGCCGCAGGATTCATGCCTGCTCAGCTGCCTGATAACCGCCAGCTGGGCCGCAGGATTCATGCCTGCTCAGCTGCCTGATAACCGCCAGCTGGGCCGCAGGATTCATGCCTGCTCAGCTGCCTGATAATCGCCAGCTGGGCCGCAGGACTCATGCCTGCTCAGCTGCCTGATAATCGCCAGCTGGGCCGCAGGATTCATGCCTGCTCAGCTGCCTGATAATCGCCAGCTGGGCCGCAGGATTCATGCCTGCTCAGCTGCCTGATAATCGCCAGCTGGGCCGCAGGATTCATGCCTGCTCAGCTGCCTGATAACCGCCAGCTGGGCCGCAGGATTCATGCCTGCTCAGCTGCCTGATAACCGCCAGCTGGGCCGCAGGATTCATGCCTGCTCAGCTGCCTGATAATCGCCAGCTGGGCCGCAGGATTCATGCCTGCTCAGCTGCCTGATAATCGCCAGCTGGGCCGCAGGATTCATGCCTGCTCAGCTGCCTGATAACGCCAGCTGGGCCGCAGGATTCATGCCTGCTCAGCTGCCTGATAATCGCCAGCTGGGCCGCAGGATTCATGCCTGCTCAGCTGCCTGATAATCGCCAGCTGGGCCGCAGGATTCATGCCTGCTCAGCTGCCTGATAATCGCCAGCTGGGCCGCAGGATTCATGCCTGCTCAGCTGCTGATTCTTGCCTGCTGAGGCACATGATCCGTGCAGAGCTACCTGATCAGCACATGAGCAGTCACATGATCAGCCTCTCAGTCACCTGATCACTGCATGACAGGCACGTGATCAGTGCCTGCTGAGGTGCGGGATCAGCGCCTGCTCAGCTGCCTGATAATCGCCAGCTGGGCCGCAGGATTCATGCCTGCTCAGCTGCCTGATAATCGCCAGCTGGGCCGCAGGATTCATGCCTGCTCAGCTGCCTGATAATCGCCAGCTGGGCCGCAGGATTCATGCCTGCTCAGCTGCCTGATAACCGCCAGCTGGGCCGCAGGATTCATGCCTGCTCAGCTGCCTGATAACCGCCAGCTGGGCCGCAGGATTCATGCCTGCTCAGCTGCCTGATAACCGCCAGCTGGGCCGCAGGATTCATGCCTGCTCAGCTGCCTGATAATCGCCAGCTGGGCCGCAGGATTCATGCCTGCTCAGCTGCCTGATAACCGCCAGCTGGGCCGCAGGATTCATGCCTGCTCAGCTGCCTGATAATCGCCAGCTGGGCCGCAGGATTCATGCCTGCTCAGCTGCCTGATAATCGCCAGCTGGGCCGCAGGATTCATGCCTGCTCAGCTGCCTGATAACGCCAGCTGGGCCGCAGGATTCATGCCTGCTCAGCTGCCTGATAACCGCCAGCTGGGCCGCAGGATTCATGCCTGCTCAGCTGCCTGATAACCGCCAGCTGGGCCGCAGGATTCATGCCTGCTCAGCTGCCTGATAACCGCCAGCTGGGCCGCAGGATTCATGCCTGCTCAGCTGCCTGATAATCAGCTGGGCCGCAGGATTCATGCCTGCTCAGCTGCCTGATAACCGCCAGCTGGGCCGCAGGATTCATGCCTGCTCAGCTGCCTGATAACGCCAGCTGGGCCGCAGGATTCATGCCTGCTCAGCTGCCTGATAATCGCCAGCTGGGCCGCAGGATTCATGCCTGCTCAGCTGCCTGATAACCGCCAGCTGGGCCGCAGGATTCATGCCTGCTCAGCTGCCTGATAACCGCCAGCTGGGCCGCAGGATTCATGCCTGCTCAGCTGCCTGATAATCGCCAGCTGGGCCGCAGGATTCATGCCTGCTCAGCTGCCTGATAATCGCCAGCTGGGCCGCAGGATTCATGCCTGCTCAGCTGCCTGATAATCGCCAGCTGGGCCGCAGGATTCATGCCTGCTCAGCTGCTTGATTCTTGCCTGCTGAGGCACATGATCCATGCAGGAGAGCTACCTGATCAGCACATGAGCAGTCACATGATCAGCGCCTCTCAGTCACCTGATCACTGCATGACAGGCACGTGATCAGTGCCTGCTGAGGTGCGGGATCAGCGCCTGCTCAGCTGCCTGATAATCGCCAGCTGAGCCGCAGGATTCATGCCTGCTCAGCTGCCTGATAACCGCCAGCTGGGCCGCAGGATTCATGCCTGCTCAGCTGCCTGATAACCGCCAGCTGGGCCGCAGGATTCATACCTGCTCAGCTGCCTGATAACCGCCAGCTGGGCCGCAGGATTCATGCCTGCTCAGCTGCCTGATAATCGCCAGCTGGGCCGCAGGACTCATGCCTGCTCAGCTGCCTGATAACCGCCAGCTGGGCCGCAGGATTCATGCCTGCTCAGCTGCCTGATAACCGCCAGCTGGGCCGCAGGATTCATGCCTGCTCAGCTGCCTGATAACCGCCAGCTGGGCCGCAGGATTCATGCCTGCTCAGCTGCCTGATAACCGCCAGCTGGGCCGCAGGATTCATGCCTGCTCAGCTGCCTGATAACCGCCAGCTGGGCCGCAGGATTCATGCCTGCTCAGCTGCCTGATAATCGCCAGCTGGGCCGCAGGATTCATGCCTGCTCAGCTGCCTGATAACCGCCAGCTGGGCCGCAGGATTCATGCCTGCTCAGCTGCCTGATAACCGCCAGCTGGGCCGCAGGATTCATGCCTGCTCAGCTGCCTGATAACGCCAGCTGGGCCGCAGGATTCATGCCTGCTCAGCTGCCTGATAACCGCCAGCTGGGCCGCAGGATTCATGCCTGCTCAGCTGCCTGATAACCGCCAGCTGGGCCGCAGGATGCATGCCTGCTCAGCTGCTGATAATCGCCAGCTGGGCCGCAGGATTCATGCCTGCTCAGCTGCCTGATAACCGCCAGCTGGGCCGCAGGATTCATGCCTGCTCAGCTGCCTGATAATCGCCAGCTGGGCCGCAGGATTCATGCCTGCTCAGCTGCCTGATAATCGCCAGCTGGGCCGCAGGATTCATGCCTGCTCAGCTGCCTGATAATCGCCAGCTGGGCCGCAGGATTCATGCCTGCTCAGCTGCCTGATAACCGCCAGCTGGGCCGCAGGATTCATGCCTGCTCAGCTGCTTGATTCTGCCCTGAGGCACATGATCCGTGCAGGAGAGCTGCCTGATCAGCACATGAGCAGTCACATGATCAGCCTCAGGACCACTGCTCAGGCACGTGATCTGCCAGCTGGGTGGATCATGCCTGCTCAGCTGCCTGATAATCGCCAGCTGGGCCGCAGGATTCATGCCTGCTCAGCTGCCTGATAATCGCCAGCTGGGCCGCAGGATTCATGCCTGCTCAGCTGCCTGATAACCGCCAGCTGGGCCGCAGGATTCATGCCTGCTCAGCTGCCTGATAACCGCCAGCTGGGCCGCAGGATTCATGCCTGCTCAGCTGCCTGATAATCGCCAGCTGGGCCGCAGGATTCATGCCTGCTCAGCTGCCTGATAACCGCCAGCTGGGCCGCAGGATTCATGCCTGCTCAGCTGCCTGATAACCGCCAGCTGGGCCGCAGGATTCATGCCTGCTCAGCTGCCTGATAATCGCCAGCTGGGCCGCAGGATTCATGCCTGCTCAGCTGCCTGATAATCGCCAGCTGGGCCGCAGGATTCATGCCTGCTCAGCTGCCTGATAATCGCCAGCTGGGCCGCAGGATTCATGCCTGCTCAGCTGCTTGATTCTTGCCTGCTGAGGCACATGATCCGTGCAGGAGAGCTACCTGATCAGCACATGAGCAGTCACATGATCAGCGCTCTCAGTCACCTGATCACTGCATGACAGGCACGTGATCAGTGCCTGCTGAGGTGCGGGATCAGCGCCTGCTCAGCTGCCTGATAATCGCCAGCTGGGCCGCAGGATTCATGCCTGCTCAGCTGCCTGATAACCGCCAGCTGGGCCGCAGGATTCATGCCTGCTCAGCTGCCTGATAACCGCCAGCTGGGCCGCAGGATTCATGCCTGCTCAGCTGCCTGATAACCGCCAGCTGGGCCGCAGGATTCATGCCTGCTCAGCTGCCTGATAACCGCCAGCTGGGCCGCAGGATTCATGCCTGCTCAGCTGCCTGATAATCGCCAGCTGGGCCGCAGGATTCATGCCTGCTCAGCTGCCTGATAACCGCCAGCTGGGCCGCAGGATTCATGCCTGCTCAGCTGCCTGATAACCGCCAGCTGGGCCGCAGGATTCATGCCTGCTCAGCTGCCTGATAACCGCCAGCTGGGCCGCAGGATTCATGCCTGCTCAGCTGCCTGATAACCGCCAGCTGGGCCGCAGGATTCATGCCTGCTCAGCTGCCTGATAACCGCCAGCTGGGCCGCAGGATTCATGCCTGCTCAGCTGCCTGATAACCGCCAGCTGGGCCGCAGGATTCATGCCTGCTCAGCTGCCTGATAACCGCCAGCTGGGCCGCAGGATTCATGCCTGCTCAGCTGCCTGATAACCGCCAGCTGGGCCGCAGGATTCATGCCTGCTCAGCTGCCTGATAACCGCCAGCTGGGCCGCAGGATTCATGCCTGCTCAGCTGCCTGATAACCGCCAGCTGGGCCGCAGGATTCATGCCTGCTCAGCTGCCTGATAACCGCCAGCTGGGCCGCAGGATTCATGCCTGCTCAGCTGCCTGATAACCGCCAGCTGGGCCGCAGGATTCATGCCTGCTCAGCTGCCTGATAACCAGCTGGGCCGCAGGATTCATGCCTGCTCAGCTGCCTGATAACCGCCAGCTGGGCCGCAGGATTCATGCCTGCTCAGCTGCCTGATAACCGCCAGCTGGGCCGCAGGATTCATGCCTGCTCAGCTGCCTGATAATCGCCAGCTGGGCCGCAGGATTCATGCCTGCTCAGCTGCCTGATAACCGCCAGCTGGGCCGCAGGATTCATGCCTGCTCAGCTGCCTGATAATCGCCAGCTGGGCCGCAGGATTCATGCCTGCTCAGCTGCCTGATTGGGCCGCAGGATTCATGCCTGCTCAGCTGCCTGATAATCGCCAGCTGGGCCGCAGGATTCATGCCTGCTCAGCTGCCTGATAAGCCAGCTGGGCCGCAGGATCATGCCTGCTCAGCTGCCTGATAATCGCCAGCTGGGCCGCAGGATTCATGCCTGCTCAGCTGCCTGATAATCGCCAGCTGGGCCGCAGGATTCATGCCTGCTCAGCTGCCTGATAATCGCCAGCTGGGCCGCAGGATTCATGCCTGCTCAGCTGCCTGATAATCGCCAGCTGGGCCGCAGGATTCATGCCTGCTCAGCTGCCTGATAACCGCCAGCTGGGCCGCAGGATTCATGCCTGCTCAGCTGCCTGATAACCGCCAGCTGGGCCGCAGGATTCATGCCTGCTCAGCTGCCTGATAACGCCAGCTGGGCCGCAGGATTCATGCCTGCTCAGCTGCCTGATAATCGCCAGCTGGGCCGCAGGATTCATGCCTGCTCAGCTGCCTGATAATCGCCAGCTGGGCCGCAGGATTCATGCCTGCTCAGCTGCCTGATAATCGCCAGCTGGGCCGCAGGATTCATGCCTGCTCAGCTGCCTGATAATCGCCAGCTGGGCCGCAGGATTCATGCCTGCTCAGCTGCTTGATTCTTGCCTGCTGAGGCACATGATCCGTGCAGGAGAGCTACCTGATCAGCACATGAGCAGTCACATGATCAGCCGCCTCAGTCACCTGATCACTGCATGACAGGCACGTGATCAGTGCCTGCTGAGGTGCGGGATCAGCGCCTGCTCAGCTGCCTGATAATCGCCAGCTGGGCCGCAGGATTCATGCCTGCTCAGCTGCCTGATAATCGCCAGCTGGGCCGCAGGATTCATGCCTGCTCAGCTGCCTGATAACCGCCAGCTGGGCCGCAGGATTCATGCCTGCTCAGCTGCCTGATAACCGCCAGCTGGGCCGCAGGATTCATGCCTGCTCAGCTGCCTGATAACCGCCAGCTGGGCCGCAGGATTCATGCCTGCTCAGCTGCCTGATAATCGCCAGCTGGGCCGCAGGATTCATGCCTGCTCAGCTGCCTGATAACCGCCAGCTGGGCCGCAGGATTCATGCCTGCTCAGCTGCCTGATAACCGCCAGCTGGGCCGCAGGATTCATGCCTGCTCAGCTGCCTGATAACCGCCAGCTGGGCCGCAGGATTCATGCCTGCTCAGCTGCCTGATAACCGCCAGCTGGGCCGCAGGATTCATGCCTGCTCAGCTGCCTGATAACCGCCAGCTGGGCCGCAGGATTCATGCCTGCTCAGCTGCCTGATAACCGCCAGCTGGGCCGCAGGATTCATGCCTGCTCAGCTGCCTGATAACCGCCAGCTGGGCCGCAGGATTCATGCCTGCTCAGCTGCCTGATAACGCCAGCTGGGCCGCAGGATTCATGCCTGCTCAGCTGCCTGATAACCGCCAGCTGGGCCGCAGGATTCATGCCTGCTCAGCTGCCTGATAATCGCCAGCTGGGCCGCAGGATTCATGCCTGCTCAGCTGCCTGATAACCGCCAGCTGGGCCGCAGGATTCATGCCTGCTCAGCTGCCTGATAACGCCAGCTGGGCCGCAGGATTCATGCCTGCTCAGCTGCCTGATAACCGCCAGCTGGGCCGCAGGATTCATGCCTGCTCAGCTGCCTGATAACCGCCAGCTGGGCCGCAGGATTCATGCCTGCTCAGCTGCCTGATAACCGCCAGCTGGGCCGCAGGATTCATGCCTGCTCAGCTGCCTGATAATCGCCAGCTGGGCCGCAGGATTCATGCCTGCTCAGCTGCCTGATAACCGCCAGCTGGGCCGCAGGATTCATGCCTGCTCAGCTGCCTGATAATCGCCAGCTGGGCCGCAGGATTCATGCCTGCTCAGCTGCCTGATAATCGCCAGCTGGGCCGCAGGATTCATGCCTGCTCAGCTGCCTGATAATCGCCAGCTGGGCCGCAGGATTCATGCCTGCTCAGCTGCTTGATTCTTGCCTGCTGAGGCACATGATCCGTGCAGGAGAGCTACCTGATCAGCACATGAGCAGTCACATGATCAGCGCCTCTCAGTCACCTGATTACTGCATGACAGGCACGTGATCAGTGCCTGCTGAGGTGCGGGATCAGCGCCTGCTCAGCTGCCTGATAATCGCCAGCTGGGCCGCAGGATTCATGCCTGCTCAGCTGCCTGATAATCGCCAGCTGGGCCGCAGGATTCATGCCTGCTCAGCTGCCTGATAACCGCCAGCTGGGCCGCAGGATTCATGCCTGCTCAGCTGCCTGATAACCGCCAGCTGGGCCGCAGGATTCATGCCTGCTCAGCTGCCTGATAACCGCCAGCTGGGCCGCAGGATTCATGCCTGCTCAGCTGCCTGATAACCGCCAGCTGGGCCGCAGGATTCATGCCTGCTCAGCTGCCTGATAACCGCCAGCTGGGCCGCAGGATTCATGCCTGCTCAGCTGCCTGATAATAGCCAGCTGGGCCGCAGGATTCATGCCTGCTCAGCTGCCTGATAATCGCCAGCTGGGCCGCAGGATTCATGCCTGCTCAGCTGCCTGATAATCGCCAGCTGGGCCGCAGGATTCATGCCTGCTCAGCTGCCTGATAACCGCCAGCTGGGCCGCAGGATTCATGCCTGCTCAGCTGCTTGATTCTTGCCTCTGAGGCAAAAGATTCGTGCAGGAGAGCTACTTGATCAGCACATGAGCAGCCACATGATCAGCGCCTCTCAGTCACCTGATCACTGCATGACAGGCACGTGATCAGTGCCTGCTGAGGTGCGGGATCAGCGCCTGCTCAGCTGCCTGATAACCGCCAGCTGGGCCGCAGGATTCATGCCTGCTCAGCTGCCTGATAACGCCAGCTGGGCCGCAGGATTCATGCCTGCTCAGCTGCCTGATAACCGCCAGCTGGGCCGCAGGATTCATGCCTGCTCAGCTGCCTGATAACCGCCAGCTGGGCCGCAGGATTCATGCCTGCTCAGCTCAGCTGCCGCAGGATTCATGCCTGCTCAGCTGCCTGATAACCGCCAGCTGGGCCGCAGGATTCATGCCTGCTCAGCTGCCTGATAACCGCCAGCTGGGCCGCAGGATTCATGCCTGCTCAGCGGCCTGATAACCGCCAGCTGGGCCGCAGGATTCATGCCTGCTCAGCTGCCTGATAACGCCAGCTGGGCCGCAGGATTCATGCCTGCTCAGCTGCCTGATAATTGCCAGCTGGGCCGCAGGATTCATGCCTGCTCAGCTGCCTGATAACGCCAGCTGGGCCGCAGGATTCATGCCTGCTCAGCTGCCTGATAACGCCAGCTGGGCCGCAGGATTCATGCCTGCTCAGCTGCCTGATAACCGCCAGCTGGGCCGCAGGATTCATGCCTGCTCAGCTGCCTGATAACCGCCAGCTGGGCCGCAGGATTCATGCCTGCTCAGCTGCCTGATAATCGCCAGCTGGGCCGCAGGATTCATGCCTGCTCAGCTGCCTGATAACCAGCGCCGCAGGATTCATGCCTGCTCAGCTGCCTGATAAGCCAGCTGGGCCGCAGGATTCATGCCTGCTCAGCTGCCTGATAACCGCCAGCTGGGCCGCAGGATTCATGCCTGCTCAGCTGCCTGATACTGCCAGCTGGGCCGCAGGATTCATGCCTGCTCAGCTGCCTGATAACCGCCAGCTGGGCCGCAGGATTCATGCCTGCTCAGCTGCCTGATAATCGCCAGCTGGGCCGCAGGATTCATGCCTGCTCAGCTGCCTGATAATCGCCAGCTGGGCCGCAGGATTCATGCCTGCTCAGCTGCCTGATAATCGCCAGCTGGGCCGCAGGATTCATGCCTGCTCAGCTGCCTGATAACCGCCAGCTGGGCCGCAGGCTTCATGCCTGCTCAGCTGCCTGATAACCGCAAGCTGGGCCGCAGGATTCATGCCTGCTCAGCTGCCTGATAACGCCAGCTGGGCCGCAGGATTCATGCCTGCTCAGCTGCCTGATAACCGCCAGCTGGGCCGCAGGATTCATGCCTGCTCAGCTGCCTGATAACCGCCAGCTGGGCCGCAGGATTCATGCCTGCTCAGCTGCCTGATAACCGCCAGCTGGGCCGCAGGATTCATGCCTGCTCAGCTGCCTGATAATCGCCAGCTGGGCCGCAGGATTCATGCCTGCTCAGCTGCCTGATAATCGCCAGCTGGGCCGCAGGATTCATGCCTGCTCAGCTGCCTGATAATCGCCAGCTGGGCCGCAGGATTCATGCCTGCTCAGCTGCCTGATAATCGCCAGCTGGGCCGCAGGATTCATGCCTGCTCAGCTGCCTGATAATCGCCAGCTGGGCCGCAGGATTCATGCCTGCTCAGCTGCCTGATAACGCCAGCTGGGCCGCAGGATTCATGCCTGCTCAGCTGCCTGATAACCGCCAGCTGGGCCGCAGGATTCATGCCTGCTCAGCTGCCTGATAATCGCCAGCTGGGCCGCAGGATTCATGCCTGCTCAGCTGCCTGATAACCGCCAGCTGGGCCGCAGGATTCATGCCTGCTCAGCTGCCTGATAACCGCAGCTGGGCCGCAGGATTCATGCCTGCTCAGCTGCCTGATACCCGCCAGCTGGGCCGCAGGATTCATGCCTGCTCAGCTGCCTGATAAGCACATGAGCAGTCACATGATCAGCGCCTCTCAGTCACCTGATCACTGCAGACTGCACGTGATAACCGCCAGCTGGGCCGCAGGATCATCGCCTGCTCAGCTGCCTGATAATCGCCAGCTGGGCCGCAGGATTCATGCCTGCTCAGCTGCCTGATAACCGCCAGCTGGGCCGCAGGATTCATGCCTGCTCAGCTGCCTGATAACCGCCAGCTGGGCCGGAGGATTCATGCCTGCTCAGCTGCCTGATAATCGCCAGCTGGGCCGCAGGATCATGCCTGCTCAGCTGCCTGATAATCGCCAGCTGGGCCGCAGGATTCATGCCTGCTCAGCTGCCTGATAATCGCCAGCTGGGCCGCAGGATTCATGCCTGCTCAGCTGCCTGATAACCGCCAGGCTGGGCCGCAGGATTCATGCCTGCTCAGCTGCCTGATATCGCCAGCTGGGCCGCAGGATTCATGCCTGCTCAGCTGCCTGATAATCGCCAGCTGGGCCGCAGGATTCATGCCTGCTCAGCTGCCTGATAACCGCCAGCTGGGCCGCAGGATTCATGCCTGCTCAGCTGCCTGATAATCGCCAGCTGGGCCGCAGGATTCATGCCTGCTCAGCTGCCTGATAATCGCCAGCTGGGCCGCAGGATTCATGCCTGCTCAGCTGCTTGATTCTTGCCTGCTGAGGCACATGATCCGTGCAGGAGAGCTACCTGATCAGCACATGAGCAGTCACATGATCAGCGCCTCTCAGTCACCTGATCACTGCATGACAGGCACGTGATCAGTGCCTGCTGAGGCGGGATCAGCGCCTGCTCAGCTGCCTGATAATCGCCAGCTGGGCCGCAGGATTCATGCCTGCTCAGCTGCCTGATAATCGCCAGCTGGGCCGCAGGATTCATGCCTGCTCAGCTGCCTGATAATCGCCAGCTGGGCCGCAGGATTCATGCCTGCTCAGCTGCCTGATAATCGCCAGCTGGGCCGCAGGATTCATGCCTGCTCAGCTGCCTGATAACCGCCAGCTGGGCCGCAGGATTCATGCCTGCTCAGCTGCCTGATAATCGCCAGCTGGGCCGCAGGATTCATGCCTGCTCAGCTGCCTGATAATCGCCAGCTGGGCCGCAGGATTCATGCCTGCTCAGCTGCCTGATAATCGCCAGCTGGGCCGCAGGATTCATGCCTGCTCAGCTGCCTGATAATCGCCAGCTGGGCCGCAGGATTCATGCCTGCTCAGCTGCCTGATAACCGCCAGCTGGGCCGCAGGATTCATGCCTGCTCAGCTGCCTGATAATCGCCAGCTGGGCCGCAGGATTCATGCCTGCTCAGCTGCCTGATAACCGCCAGCTGGGCCGCAGGATTCATGCCTGCTCAGCTGCCTGATAATCGCCAGCTGGGCCGCAGGATTCATGCCTGCTCAGCTGCCTGATAATCGCCAGCTGGGCCGCAGGATTCATGCCTGCTCAGCTGCCTGATAATCGCCAGCTGGGCCGCAGGATTCATGCCTGCTCAGCTGCCTGATAATCGCCAGCTGGGCCGCAGGATTCATGCCTGCTCAGCTGCCTGATAATCGCCAGCTGGGCCGCAGGATTCATGCCTGCTCAGCTGCCTGATAATCGCCAGCTGGGCCGCAGGATTCATGCCTGCTCAGCTGCCTGATAATCGCCAGCTGGGCCGCAGGATTCATGCCTGCTCAGCTGCTTGATAACCGCCAGCTGGGCCGCAGGATTCATGCCTGCTCAGCTGCCTGATCCGCCAGCTGGGCCGCAGGATTCATGCCTGCTCAGCTGCCTGATAACCGCCAGCTGGGCCGCAGGATTCATGCCTGCTCAGCTGCCTGATAACCGCCAGCTGGGCCGCAGGATTCATGCCTGCTCAGCTGCCTGATAATCGCCAGCTGGGCCGCAGGATTCATGCCTGCTCAGCTGCCTGATAATCGCCAGCTGGGCCGCAGGATTCATGCCTGCTCAGCTGCCTGATACTCGCCTGCTGAGGCACATGATCCATGCAGGAGAGCTGCCTGATCAGCACATGAGCAGTCACATGATCAGCCTCTCAGTCACCTGATCAGCAGGCACGTGATCAGTGCCTGCTGTGGTGCTGGATTAACGCCTGCTCAGCTGCCTGATAATCGCCAGCTGGGCCGCAGGATTCATGCCTGCTCAGCTGCCTGATAACGCCAGCTGGGCCGCAGGATTCATGCCTGCTCAGCTGCCTGATAACCGCAGCTGGGCCGCAGGATTCATGCCTGCTCAGCTGCCTGATAATCGCCAGCTGGGCCGCAGGATTCATGCCTGCTCAGCTGCCTGATAACGCCAGCTGGGCCGCAGGATTCATGCCTGCTCAGCTGCCTGATAATCGCCAGCTGGGCCGCAGGATTCATGCCTGCTCAGCTGCCTGATAACCGCCAGCTGGGCCGCAGGATTCATGCCTGCTCAGCTGCCTGATAACCGCCAGCTGGGCCGCAGTCTGCCTGCTCAGCTGCCTGATAATCGCCAGCTGGGCCGCAGGATTCATGCCTGCTCAGCTGCCTGATAACGCCAGCCCGCAGGATTCATGCCTGCTCAGCTGCCTGATAACCGCCAGCTGGGCCGCAGGATTCATGCCTGCTCAGCTGCCTGATAACCGCCAGCTGGGCCGCAGGATTCATGCCTGCTCAGCTGCCTGATAACCGCCAGCTGGGCCGCAGGATTCATGCCTGCTCAGCTGCCTGATAACCGCCAGCTGGGCCGCAGGATTCATGCCTGCTCAGCTGCCTGATAACCGCCAGCTGGGCCGCAGGATTCATGCCTGCTCAGCTGCCTGATAACCCAGCTGGGCCGCAGGATTCATGCCTGCTCAGCTGCCTGATAACCGCCAGCTGGGCCGCAGGATTCATGCCTGCTCAGCTGCCTGATAACCGCCAGCTGGGCCGCAGGATTCATGCCTGCTCAGCTGCCTGATAACCGCCAGCTGGGCCGCAGGATTCATGCCTGCTCAGCTGCCTGATAACCGCCAGCTGGGCCGCAGGATTCATGCCTGCTCAGCTGCCTGATAACCGCCAGCTGGGCCGCAGGATTCATGCCTGCTCAGCTGCCTGATAACCCAGCTGGGCCGCAGGATTCATGCCTGCTCAGCTGCCTGATAATCGCCAGCTGGGCCGCAGGATTCATGCCTGCTCAGCTGCCTGATAACGCCAGCTGGGCCGCAGGATTCATGCCTGCTCAGCTGCTGATCTTGCCTGCTGAGGCACATGATCCGTGCAGGAGAGCTACCTGATCAGCACATGAGCAGCCACATGATCAGCGCCTCTCAGTCACCTGATCACCATGACAGGCACGTGATCAGTGCCTGCTGAGTGGATCAGCGCCTGCTCAGCTGCCTGATAACCGCCAGCTGGGCCGCAGGATTCATGCCTGCTCAGCTGCCTGATAATCGCCAGCTGGGCCGCAGGATTCATGCCTGCTCAGCTGCCTGATAACCGCCAGCTGGGCCGCAGGATTCATGCCTGCTCAGCTGCCTGATAACCGCCAGCTGGGCCGCAGGATTCATGCCTGCTCAGCTGCCTGATAACCGCCAGCTGGGCCGCAGGATTCATGCCTGCTCAGCTGCCTGATAACGCCAGCTGGGCCGCAGGATTCATGCCTGCTCAGCTGCCTGATAATCGCCAGCTGGGCCGCAGGATTCATGCCTGCTCAGCTGCCTGATAATCGCCAGCTGGGCCGCAGGATTCATGCCTGCTCAGCTGCCTGATAATCGCCAGCTGGGCCGCAGGATTCATGCCTGCTCAGCTGCCTGATAATCGCCAGCTGGGCCGCAGGATTCATGCCTGCTCAGCTGCTTGATTCGTGCCTGCTGAGGCACATGATCCGTGCAGGAGAGCTGCCTGATCAGCACATGAGCAGTCACATGATCAGCGCCTCTCAGTCACCTGATCACTGCATGACAGGCACGTGATCAGTGCCTGCTGAGTGGATCAGCGCCTGCTCAGCTGCCTGATAATCGCCAGCTGGGCCGCAGGATTCATGCCTGCTCAGCGGCCTGATAACCGCCAGCTGGGCCGCAGGATTCATGCCTGCTCAGCTGCCTGATAACCGCCAGCTGGGCCGCAGGATTCATGCCTGCTCAGCTGCCTGATAACCGCCAGCTGGGCCGCAGGATTCATGCCTGCTCAGCTGCCTGATAACCGCCAGCTGGGCCGCAGGATTCATGCCTGCTCAGCTGCCTGATAACCGCCAGCTGGGCCGCAGGATTCATGCCTGCTCAGCTGCCTGATAACCGCCAGCTGGGCCGCAGGATTCATGCCTGCTCAGCTGCCTGATAACCGCCAGCTGGGCCGCAGGATTCATGCCTGCTCAGCTGCCTGATAACCGCCAGCTGGGCCGCAGGATTCATGCCTGCTCAGCTGCCTGATAACCGCCAGCTGGGCCGCAGGATTCATGCCTGCTCAGCTGCCTGATAACCGCCAGCTGGGCCGCAGGATTCATGCCTGCTCAGCTGCCTGATAACCGCCAGCTGGGCCGCAGGATTCATGCCTGCTCAGCTGCCTGATAACCGCCAGCTGGGCCGCAGGATTCATGCCTGCTCAGCTGCCTGATAACCGCCAGCTGGGCCGCAGGATTCATGCCTGCTCAGCTGCCTGATAACCGCCAGCTGGGCCGCAGGATTCATGCCTGCTCAGCTGCCTGATAACCAGCTGGGCCGCAGGATTCATGCCTGCTCAGCTGCTGATAACCGCCAGCTGGGCCGCAGGATTCATGCCTGCTCAGCTGCCTGATAATCGCCAGCTGGGCCGCAGGATTCATGCCTGCTCAGCTGCCTGATAATCGCCAGCTGGGCCGCAGGATTCATGCCTGCTCAGCTGCCTGATAATCGCCAGTTGGGCCGCAGGATTCATGCCTGCTCAGCTGCTTGATCTTGCTGCCTGAGGCACATGATCCGTGCAGGAGAGCTACCTGATCAGCACATGAGCAGTCACATGATCAGCGCCTCTCAGTCACCTGATCACTGCATGACAGGCACGTGATCAGTGCCTGCTGGTGCGGGATCAGCGCCTGCTCAGCTGCCTGATAATCGCCAGCTGGGCCGCAGGATTCATGCCTGCTCAGCTGCCTGATAACCGCCAGCTGGGCCGCAGGATTCATGCCTGCTCAGCTGCCTGATAACCGCCAGCTGGGCCGCAGGATTCATGCCTGCTCAGCTGCCTGATAACCAGCTGGGCCGCAGGATTCATGCCTGCTCAGCTGCCTGATAACCGCCAGCTGGGCCGCAGGATTCATGCCTGCTCAGCTGCCTGATAATCGCCAGCTGGGCCGCAGGATTCATGCCTGCTCAGCTGCCTGATAATCGCCAGCTGGGCCGCAGGATTCATGCCTGCTCAGCTGCCTGATAACCGCCAGCTGGGCCGCAGGATTCATGCCTGCTCAGCTGCCTGATAACCGCCAGCTGGGCCGCAGGATTCATGCCTGCTCAGCTGCCTGATAACCGCCAGCTGGGCCGCAGGATTCATGCCTGCTCAGCTGCCTGATAACCGCCAGCTGGGCCGCAGGATTCATGCCTGCTCAGCTGCCTGATAACCGCCAGCTGGGCCGCAGGATTCATGCCTGCTCAGCTGCCTGATAACCGCCAGCTGGGCCGCAGGATTCATGCCTGCTCAGCTGCCTGATAACCGCCAGCTGGGCCGCAGGATTCATGCCTGCTCAGCTGCCTGATAACCGCCAGCTGGGCCGCAGGATTCATGCCTGCTCAGCTGCCTGATAACCGCCAGCTGCGCCGCAGGATTCATGCCTGCTCAGCTGCCTGATAACCGCCAGCTGGGCCGCAGGATTCATGCCTGCTCAGCTGCCTGATAACCACATGGGCCGCAGGATCATGCGCCTGCTCAGCTGCCTGATAACCGCCAGCTGGGCGCAGGATTCATGCCTGCTCAGCTGCCTGATAACCGCCAGCTGGGCCGCAGGATTCATAACTGCTCAGCTGCCTGATATTCGCCAGCTGGGCTGAAGGATTCATGCCTGCTCAGCTGCCTGAAAATCGCCAGCTGGGCCGCAGGATTCATGCCTGCACAGCTGCTTGATTCTTGCCTGCTGAGGCACATGATCCGTGCAGGAGAGCTACCTGATCAGCACTAGAGCAGTCACATGATCAGCACCTCTCAGTCACCTGATCACTGCATGACAGGCACGTGATCAGTGCCTGCTGAGGTGGGGGATTAGCGCCTGCTCAGCTGCCTGATAATCGCCAGCTGGGCCGCAGGATTCATGCCTGCTCAGCTGCCTGATAACCGCCAGCTGGGCCGCAGGATTCATGCCTGCTCAGCTGCCTGATAACCGCCAGCTGGGCCGCAGGATTCATGCCTGCTCAGCTGCCTGATAACCGCCAGCTGGGCCGCAGGATTCATGCCTGCTCAGCTGCCTGATAACCGCCAGCTGGGCCGCAGGATTCATGCCTGCTCAGCTGCCTGATAACCGCCAGCTGGGCGCAGGATTCATGCCTGCTCAGCTGCCTGATAATCGCCAGCTGGGCCGCAGGATTCATGCCTGCTCAGCTGCCTGATAACCGCCAGCTGGGCCGCAGGATTCATGCCTGCTCAGCTGCCTGATAATCGCCAGCTGGGCCGCAGGATTCATGCCTGCTCAGCTGCCTGATAATCGCCAGCTGGGCCGCAGGATTCATGCCTGCTCAGCTGCTTGATTCTGCCTGCTGAGGCACATGATCCGTGCAGGAGAGCTACCTGATCAGCACATGAGCAGTCACATGATCAGCGCCTCTCAGTCACCTGATCACTGCATGACAGGCACGTGATCAGTGCCTGCTGAGGTGCGGGATCAGCGCCTGCTCAGCTGCCTGATAATCGCCAGCTGGGCCGCAGGATTCATGCCTGCTCAGCTGCTGATAACCGCCAGCTGGGCCGCAGGATTCATGCCTGCTCAGCTGCCTGATAACCGCCAGCTGGGCCGCAGGATTCATGCCTGCTCAGCTGCCTGATAATCGCCAGCTGGGCCGCAGGATTCATGCCTGCTCAGCTGCCTGATAACCGCCAGCTGGGCCGCAGGATTCATGCCTGCTCAGCTGCCTGATAACCGCCAGCTGGGCCGCAGGATTCATGCCTGCTCAGCTGCCTGATAACCGCCAGCTGGGCCGCAGGATTCATGCCTGCTCAGCTGCCTGATAATCGCCAGCTGGGCCGCAGGATTCATGCCTGCTCAGCTGCCTGATAATCGCCAGCTGGGCCGCAGGATTCATGCCTGCTCAGCTGCCTGATAACCGCCAGCTGGGCCGCAGGATTCATGCCTGCTCAGCTGCTGATAACCGCCAGCTGGGCCGCAGGATTCATGCCTGCTCAGCTGCCTGATAACCGCCAGCTGGGCCGCAGGATTCATGCCTGCTCAGCTGCCTGATAATCGCCAGCTGGGCCGCAGGATTCATGCCTGCTCAGCTGCCTGATAATCGCCAGCTGGGCCGCAGGATTCATGCCTGCTCAGCTGCTTGATTCTTGCCTGCTGAGGCACATGATCCGGGCAGGAGAGCTACCTGATCAGCACATGAGCAGTCACATGATCAGCGCCTCAGTCACCTGATCACTGCATGACAGGCACGTGATCAGTGCCTGCTGAGGTGCGGGATCAGCGCCTGCTCAGCTGCCTGATAATCGCCAGCTGGGCCGCAGGATTCATGCCTGCTCAGCTGCCTGATAATCGCCAGCTGGGCCGCAGGATTCAAGCCTGCTCAGCTGCCTGATAACCAGCTGGGCCGCAGGATTCATGCCTGCTCAGCTGCCTGATAACCGCTGGGCCGCAGGATTCATGCCTGCTCAGCTGCCTGATAATCGCCAGCTGGGCCGCAGGATTCATGCCTGCTCAGCTGCCTGATAACCGCCAGCTGGGCCGCAGGATTCATGCCTGCTCAGCTCTGATAACCGCCAGCTGGGCCGCAGGATTCATGCCTGCTCAGCTGCCTGATAACCGCCAGCTGGGCCGCAGGATTCATGCCTGCTCAGCTGCCTGATAACCGCCAGCTGGGCCGCAGGATTCATGCCTGCTCAGCTGCCTGATAACCGCCAGCTGGGCCGCAGGATTCATGCCTGCTCAGCTGCCTGATAACCGCCAGCTGGGCCGCAGGATTCATGCCTGCTCAGCTGCCTGATAACCGCCAGCTGGGCCGCAGGATTCATGCCTGCTCAGCTGCCTGATAACCGCCAGCTGGGCCGCATTCATGCCTGCTCAGCTGCCTGATAACCGCCAGCTGGGCCGCAGGATTCATGCCTGCTCAGCTGCCTGATAACGCCAGCTGGGCCGCAGGATTCATGCCTGCTCAGCTGCCTGATAACCGCCAGCTGGGCCGCAGGATTCATGCCTGCTCAGCTGCCTGATAACCGCCAGCTGGGCCGCAGGATTCATGCCTGCTCAGCTGCCTGATAACCGCCAGCTGGGCCGCAGGATTCATGCCTGCTCAGCTGCCTGATAACGCCAGCTGGGCCGCAGGATTCATGCCTGCTCAGCTGCCTGATAACCGCCAGCTGGGCCGCAGGATTCATGCCTGCTCAGCTGCCTGATAACCGCCAGCTGGGCCGCAGGATTCATGCCTGCTCAGCTGCCTGATAACCGCCAGCTGGGCCGCAGGATTCATGCCTGCTCAGCTGCCTGATAATCGCCAGCTGGGCCGCAGGATTCATGCCTGCTCAGCTGCCTGATAATCGCCAGTTGGGCCGCAGGATTCATGCCTGCTCAGCTGCTTGATTCTTGCCTGCTGAGGCACATGATCCGTGCAGGAGAGCTACCTGATCAGCACATGAGCAGTCACATGATCAGCGCCTCTCAGTCACCTGAATCCTGCATGACAGGCACGTGATCAGTGCCTGCTGAGGTGCGGGATCAGCGCCTGCTCAGCTGCCTGTTAATCGCCAGCTGGGCCGCAGGATTCATGCCTGCTCAGCTGCCTGATAATCGCCAGCTGGGCCGCAGGATTCATGCCTGCTCAGCTGCCTGATAACGCCAGCTGGGCCGCAGGATTCATGCCTGCTCAGCTGCCTGATAACCGCCAGCTGGGCCGCAGGATTCATGCCTGCTCAGCTGCCTGATAACCGCCAGCTGGGCCGCAGGATTCATGCCTGCTCAGCTGCCTGATAACCGCCAGCTGGGCCGCAGGATTCATGCCTGCTCAGCTGCCTGATAACCGCCAGCTGGGCCGCATTCATGCCTGCTCAGCTGCTGATAACCGCCAGCTGGGCCGCAGGATTCATGCCTGCTCAGCTGCCTGATAACCGCTGAGCAGGATTCATGCCTGCTCAGCTGCCTGATAACCGCCAGCTGGGCCGCAGGATTCATGCCTGCTCAGCTGCCTGATAACCGCCAGCTGGGCCGCAGGATTCATGCCTGCTCAGCTGCCTGATAATCGCCAGCTGGGCCGCAGGATTCATGCCTGCTCAGCTGCCTGATAACCGCCAGCTGGGCCGCAGGATTCATGCCTGCTCAGCCGCCTGATAACCGCCAGCTGGGCCGCAGGATTCATGCCTGCTCAGCTGCCTGATAACCGCCAGCTGGGCCGCAGGATTCATGCCTGCTCAGCTGCCTGATAACCGCCAGCTGGGCCGCAGGATTCATGCCTGCTCAGCTGCCAGATAACCGCCAGCTGGGCCGCAGGATTCATGCCTGCTCAGCCGCCTGATAATCGCCAGCTGGGCCGCAGGATTCATGCCTGCTCAGCCGCCTGATAATCGCCAGCTGTGCCGCAGGATTCATGCCTGCTCAGCTGCCTGATAACCGCCAGCTGGGCCGCAGGATTCATGCCTGCTCAGCTGCCTGATAACGCCAGCTGGGCCGCAGGATTCATGCCTGCTCAGCTGCCTGATAATCGCCAGCTGGGCCGCAGGATTCATGCCTGCTCAGCTGCTTGATTCTTGCCTGCTGAGGCACATGATCCGTGCAGGAGAGCTACCTGATCAGCACATGAGCAGTCACATGATCAGCGCCTCTCAGTCACCTGATCACTGCATGACAGGTACGTGATCAGTGCCTGCTGAGGTGCGGGATCAGCGCCTGCTCAGCTGCCTGTTAATCGCCAGCTGGGCCGCAGGATTCATGCCTGCTCAGCTGCCTGATAACCGCCAGCTGGGCCGCAGGATTCATGCCTGCTCAGCTGCCTGATAAACGCCAGCTGGGCCGCAGGATTCATGCCTGCTCAGCTGCCTGATAATCGCCAGCTGGGCCGCAGGATTCATGCCTGCTCAGCTGCTTGATTCTTGCCTCTGAGGCACAAGATTCGTGCAGGAGAGCTACTTGATCAGCACATGAGCAGTCACATGATCAGCGCCTCTCAGTCACCTGATCACTGCATGACAGGCACGTGATCAGTGCCTGCTGAGGTGCGGGATCAGCGCCTGCTCAGCTGCCTGATAATCGCCAGCTGGGCCGCAGGATTCATGCCTGCTCAGCTGCCTGATAATCGCCAGCTGGGCCGCAGGATTCATGCCTGCTCAGCTGCCTGATAACCGCCAGCTGGGCCGCAGGATTCATGCCTGCTCAGCTGCTTGATTCTTGCCTGAGGCACATGATCCGTGTGGAGAGCTACCTGATCAGCACATGAGCAGTCACATGATCAGCGCCTCAGTCACCTGATCACTGCATGACAGGCACGTGATCAGTGCCTGCTGAGGTGCGGGATTCAGCGCCTGCTCAGCTGCCTGATAATCGCCAGCTGGGCCGCAGGATTCATGCCTGCTCAGCTGCCTGATAACGCCAGCTGGGCCGCAGGATTCATGCCTGCTCAGCTGCCTGATAACCGCCAGCTGGGCCGCAGGATTCATGCCTGCTCAGCTGCCTGATAACCGCCAGCCCGCAGGATTCATGCCTGCTCAGCTGCCTGATAACCGCCAGCTGGGCCGCAGGATTCATGCCTGCTCAGCTGCCTGATAACCGCCAGCTGGGCCGCAGGATTCATGCCTGCTCAGCTGCCTGATAATCGCCAGCTGGGCCGCAGGATTCATGCCTGCTCAGCTGCCTGATAATCGCCAGCTGGGCCGCAGGATTCATGCCTGCTCAGCTGCCTGATAATCGCCAGCTGGGCCGCAGGATTCATGCCTGCTCAGCTGCCTGATAACCGCCAGCTGGGCCGCAGGATTCATGCCTGCTCAGCTGCCTGATAACCGCCAGCTGGGCCGCAGGATTCATGCCTGCTCAGCTGCCTGATAACCGCCAGCTGGGCCGCAGGATTCATGCCTGCTCAGCTGCCTGATAACGCCAGCTGGGCCGCAGGATTCATGCCTGCTCAGCTGCCTGATAATCGCCAGCTGGGCCGCAGGATTCATGCCTGCTCAGCTGCTTGATTCTTGCCTGCTGAGGCACATGATCCGTGCAGGGAGCTACCTGATCAGCACATGAGCAGTCACATGATCAGCGCCTCAGTCACCTGATCACTGCATGACAGGCACGTGATCAGTGCCTGCTGAGTGCGGGATCAGCGCCTGCTCAGCTGCCTGATAATCGCCAGCTGGGCCGCAGGATTCATGCCTGCTCAGCTGCCTGATAACCGCCAGCTGGGCCGCAGGATTCATGCCTGCTCAGCTGCCTGATAACCGCCAGCTGGGCCGCAGGATTCATGCCTGCTCAGCTGCCTGATAATCGCCAGCTGGGCCGCAGGATTCATGCCTGCTCAGCTGCCTGATAACCGCCAGCACGCAGGATTCATGCCTGCTCAGCTGCCTGATAACGCCAGCTGGGCCGCAGGATTCATGCCTGCTCAGCTGCCTGATAACCGCCAGCTGGGCCGCAGGATTCATGCCTGCTCAGCTGCCTGATAACCGCCAGCTGGGCCGCAGGATTCATGCCTGCTCAGCTGCCTGATAACCGCCAGCTGGGCCGCAGGATTCATGCCTGCTCAGCTGCCTGATAATCGCCAGCTGGGCCGCAGGATTCATGCCTGCTCAGCTGCCTGATAACCGCCAGCTGGGCCGCAGGATTCATGCCTGCTCAGCTGCCTGATAACCGCCAGCTGGGCCGCAGGATTCATGCCTGCTCAGCTGCCTGATAATCGCCAGCTGGGCCGCAGGATTCATGCCTGCTCAGCTGCCTGATAATCGCCAGCTGGGCCGCAGGATTCATGCCTGCTCAGCTGCCTGATAATCGCCAGCTGGGCCGCAGGATTCATGCCTGCTCAGCTGCTTGATTCTTGCCTGCTGAGGCACATGATCCGTGCAGGAGAGCTACCTGATCAGCACATGAGCAGTCACATGATCAGCGCCTCTCAGTCACCTGATCACTGCATGACAGGCACGTGATCAGTGCCTGCTGAGGTGCGGGATCAGCGCCTGCTCAGCTGCCTGATAATCGCCAGCTGGGCCGCAGGATTCATGCCTGCTCAGCTGCCTGATAATCGCCAGCTGGGCCGCAGGATTCATGCCTGCTCAGCTGCCTGATAATCAGCTGGGCCGCAGGATTCATGCCTGCTCAGCTGCCTGATAACGCCAGCTGGGCCGCAGGATTCATGCCTGCTCAGCTGCCTGATAATCGCCAGCTGGGCCGCAGGATTCATGCCTGCTCAGCTGCCTGATAACCGCCAGCTGGGCCGCAGGATTCATGCCTGCTCAGCTGCCTGATAATCGCCAGCTGGGCCGCAGGATTCATGCCTGCTCAGCTGCCTGATAATCGCCAGCTGGGCCGCAGGATTCATGCCTGCTCAGCTGCCTGATAACGCCAGCTGGGCCGCAGGATTCATGCCTGCTCAGCTGCCTGATAATCGCCAGCTGGGCCGCAGGATTCATGCCTGCTCAGCTGCTTGATTCTTGCCTGCTGAGGCACATGATCCGTGCAGGAGAGCTACCTGATCAGCACATGAGCAGTCACATGATCAGCGCCTCTCAGTCACCTGATCACTGCATGACAGGCACGTGATCAGTGCCTGCTGAGGTGCGGGATCAGCGCCTGCTCAGCTGCCTGATAATCGCCAGCTGGGCCGCAGGATTCATGCCTGCTCAGCTGCCTGATAATCGCCAGCTGGGCCGCAGGATTCATGCCTGCTCAGCTGCCTGATAATCGCCAGCTGGGCCGCAGGATTCATGCCTGCTCAGCTGCCTGATAATCGCCAGCTGGGCCGCAGGATTCATGCCTGCTCAGCTGCCTGATAATCGCCAGCTGGGCCGCAGGATTCATGCCTGCTCAGCTGCCTGATAATCGCCAGCTGGGCCGCAGGATTCATGCCTGCTCAGCTGCCTGATAATCGCCAGCTGGGCCGCAGGATTCATGCCTGCTCAGCTGCCTGATAATCGCCAGCTGGGCCGCAGGATTCATGCCTGCTCAGCTGCCTGATAATCGCCAGCTGGGCCGCAGGATTCATGCCTGCTCAGCTGCCTGATAATCGCCAGCTGGGCCGCAGGATTCATGCCTGCTCAGCTGCCTGATAACCGCCAGCTGGGCCGCAGGATTCATGCCTGCTCAGCTGCCTGATAACCGCCAGCTGGGCCGCAGGATTCATGCCTGCTCAGCTGCCTGATAACCGCCAGCTGGGCCGCAGGATTCATGCCTGCTCAGCTGCCTGATAACCGCCAGCTGGGCCGCAGGATTCATGCCTGCTCAGCTGCCTGATAATCGCCAGCTGGGCCGCAGGATTCATGCCTGCTCAGCTGCCTGATAACGCCAGCTGGGCCGCAGGATTCATGCCTGCTCAGCTGCCTGATAATCGCCAGCTGGGCCGCAGGATTCATGCCTGCTCAGCTGCTTGATTCTTGCCTGCTGAGGCACATGATCCGTGCAGGAGAGCTACCTGATCAGCACATGAGCAGTCACATGATCAGCGCCTCTCAGTCACCTGATCACTGCATGACAGGCACGTGATCAGTGCCTGCTGAGGTGCGGGATCAGCGCCTGCTCAGCTGCCTGATAATCGCCAGCTGGGCCGCAGGATTCATGCCTGCTCAGCTGCCTGATAATCGCCAGCTGGGCCGCAGGATTCATGCCTGCTCAGCTGCCTGATAACCGCCAGCTGGGCCGCAGGATTCATGCCTGCTCAGCTGCCTGATAATCCAGCTGGGCCGCAGGATTCATGCCTGCTCAGCTGCCTGATAACCGCCAGCTGGGCCGCAGGATTCATGCCTGCTCAGCTGCCTGATACCTGCTCAGCTGCCGCCAGCTGGGCCGCAGGATTCATGCCTGCTCAGCTGCCTGATAACCGCCAGCTGGGCCGCAGGATTCATGCCTGCTCAGCTGCCTGATAACGCCAGCTGGGCCGCAGGATTCATGCCTGCTCAGCTGCCTGATAATCGCCAGCTGGGCCGCAGGATTCATGCCTGCTCAGCTGCCTGATAATCGCCAGCTGGGCCGCAGGATTCATGCCTGCTCAGCTGCTTGATTCTTGCCTGCTGAGGCACATGATTCGTGCAGGAGAGCTACCTGATCAGCACATGAGCAGTCACATGATCAGCGCCTCTCAGTCACCTGATCACTGCATGACAGGCACGTGATCAGTGCCTGCTGAAGTGCGGGATCAGCGCCTGCTCAGCTGCCTGATAATCGCCAGCTGGGCCGCAGGATTCATGCCTGCTCAGCTGCCTGATAATCGCCAGCTGGGCCGCAGGATTCATGCCTGCTCAGCTGCCTGATAACCGCCAGCTGGGCCGCAGGATTCATGCCTGCTCAGCTGCCTGATAACCGCCAGCTGGGCCGCAGGATTCATGCCTGCTCAGCTGCCTGATAACCGCCAGCTGGGCCGCAGGATTCATGCCTGCTCAGCTGCCTGATAACCGCCAGCTGGGCCGCAGGATTCATGCCTGCTCAGCTGCCTGATAATCGCCAGCTGGGCCGCAGGATTCATGCCTGCTCAGCTGCCTGATAATCGCCAGCTGGGCCGCAGGATTCATGCCTGCTCAGCTGCCTGATAACCGCCAGCTGGGCCGCAGGATTCATGCCTGCTCAGCTGCCTGATAACCGCCAGCTGGGCCGCAGGATTCATGCCTGCTCAGCTGCCTGATAACCGCCAGCTGGGCCGCAGGATTCATGCCTGCTCAGCTGCCTGATAATCGCCAGCTGGGCCGCAGGATTCATGCCTGCTCAGCTGCCTGATAATCGCCAGCTGGGCCGCAGGATTCATGCCTGCTCAGCTGCCTGATAACCGCCAGCTGGGCCGCAGGATTCATGCCTGCTCAGCTGCCTGATAATCGCCAGCTGGGCCGCAGGATTCATGCCTGCTCAGCTGCCTGATAACCGCCAGCTGGGCCGCAGGATTCATGCCTGCTCAGCTGCCTGATAATCGCCAGCTGGGCCGCAGGATTCATGCCTGCTCAGCTGCCTGATAATCGCCAGCTGGGCCGCAGGATTCATGCCTGCTCAGCTGCCTGATAACGCCAGCTGGGCCGCAGGATTCATGCCTGCTCAGCTGCCTGATAATCGCCAGCTGGGCCGCAGGATTCATGCCTGCTCAGCTGCCTGATAATCGCCAGCTGGGCCGCAGGATTCATGCCTGCTCAGCTGCCTGATAATCGCCAGCTGGGCCGCAGGATTCATGCCTGCTCAGCTGCCTGATAATCGCCAGCTGGGCCGCAGGATTCATGCCTGCTCAGCTGCCTGATAACCGCCAGCTGGGCCGCAGGATTCATGCCTGCTCAGCTGCCTGATAACCGCCAGCTGGGCCGCAGGATTCATGCCTGCTCAGCTGCCTGATAATCGCCAGCTGGGCCGCAGGATTCATGCCTGCTCAGCTGCCTGATAATCGCCAGCTGGGCCGCAGGATTCATGCCTGCTCAGCTGCCTGATAACCGCCAGCTGGGCCGCAGGATTCATGCCTGCTCAGCTGCCTGATAATCGCCAGCTGGGCCGCAGGATTCATGCCTGCTCAGCTGCCTGATAATCGCCAGCTGGGCCGCAGGATTCATGCCTGCTCAGCTGCCTGATAACCGCCAGCTGGGCCGCAGGATTCATGCCTGCTCAGCTGCCTGATAACCGCCAGCTGGGCCGCAGGATTCATGCCTGCTCAGCTGCCTGATAACCGCCAGCTGGGCCGCAGGATTCATGCCTGCTCAGCTGCCTGATAATCGCCAGCTGGGCCGCAGGATTCATGCCTGCTCAGCTGCCTGATAACGCCAGCTGGGCCGCAGGATTCATGCCTGCTCAGCTGCCTGATAACCGCCAGCTGGGCCGCAGGATTCATGCCTGCTCAGCTGCCTGATAATCGCCAGCTGGGCCGCAGGATTCATGCCTGCTCAGCTGCCTGATAATCGCCAGCTGGGCCGCAGGATTCATGCCTGCTCAGCTGCCTGATAATCGCCAGCTGGGCCGCAGGATTCATGCCTGCTCAGCTGCTTGATTCTTGCCTGCTGAGGCACATGATCCGTGCAGGAGCTACCTGATCAGCACATGAGCAGTCACATGATCAGCGCCTCTCAGTCACCTGATTACTGCATGACAGGCACGTGATCAGTGCCTGCTGAGGTGCGGGATCAGGGCCTGATCAGCTGCCTGTTAATCGCCAGCTGGGCTGCAGGATTCATGCCTGCTCAGCTGCCTGATAACCGCCAGCTGGGCCGCAGGATTCATGCCTGCTCAGCTGCCTGATAACCGCCAGCTGGGCCGCAGGATTCATGCCTGCTCAGCTGCCTGATAATCGCCAGCTGCAGGATTCATGCCTGCTCAGCTGCCTGATAACCGCCAGCTGGGCCGCAGGATTCATGCCTGCTCAGCTGCCTGATAACCGCCAGCTGGGCCGCAGGATTCATGCCTGCTCAGCTGCCTGATAACCGCCAGCTGGGCCGCAGGATTCATGCCTGCTCAGCTGCCTGATAATCGCCAGCTGGGCCGCAGGATTCATGCCTGCTCAGCTGCCTGATAACCGCCAGCTGGGCCGCAGGATTCATGCCTGCTCAGCTGCCTGATAACCGCCAGCTGGGCCGCAGGATTCATGCCTGCTCAGCTGCCTGATAATCGCCAGCTGGGCCGCAGGATTCATGCCTGCTCAGCTGCCTGATAATCGCCAGCTGGGCCGCAGGATTCATGCCTGCTCAGCTGCTTGATTCTTGCTGCTGAGGCACATGATCCGTGCAGGAGAGCTACCTGATCAGCACATGAGCAGTCACATGATCAGCGCTCAGTCACCTGATCACTGCATGACAGGCACGTGATCAGTGCCTGCTGAGGTGCGGGATCAGCGCCTGCTCAGCTGCCTGATAATCGCCAGCTGGGCCGCAGGATTCATGCCTGCTCAGCTGCCTGATAATCGCCAGCTGGGCCGCAGGATTCATGCCTGCTCAGCTGCCTGATAATCGCCAGCTGGGCCGCAGGATTCATGCCTGCTCAGCTGCCTGATAATCGCCAGCTGGGCCGCAGGATTCATGCCTGCTCAGCTGCCTGATAATCGCCAGCTGGGCCGCAGGATTCATGCCTGCTCAGCTGCCTGATAATCGCCAGCTGGGCCGCAGGATTCATGCCTGCTCAGCTGCCTGATAATCGCCAGCTGGGCCGCAGGATTCATGCCTGCTCAGCTGCCTGATAATCGCCAGCTGGGCCGCAGGATTCATGCCTGCTCAGCTGCCTGATTACCGCCAGCTGGGCCGCAGGATTCATGCCTGCTCAGCTGCCTGATAATCGCCAGCTGGGCCGCAGGATTCATGCCTGCTCAGCTGCCTGATAATCGCCAGCTGGGCCGCAGGATTCATGCCTGCTCAGCTGCCTGATAATCGCCAGCTGGGCCGCAGGATTCATGCCTGCTCAGCTGCCTGATAATCGCCAGCTGGGCCGCAGGATTCATGCCTGCTCAGCTGCCTGATAATCGCCAGCTGGGCCGCAGGATTCATGCCTGCTCAGCTGCCTGATAATCGCCAGCTGGGCCGCAGGATTCATGCCTGCTCAGCTGCCTGATAATCGCCAGCTGGGCCGCAGGATTCATGCCTGCTCAGCTGCCTGATAATCGCCAGCTGGGCCGCAGGATTCATGCCTGCTCAGCTGCCTGATAATCGCCAGCTGGGCCGCAGGATTCATGCCTGCTCAGCTGCCTGATAATCGCCAGCTGGGCCGCAGGATTCATGCCTGCTCAGCTGCCTGATAACCGCCAGCTGGGCCGCAGGATTCATGCCTGCTCAGCTGCCTGATAATCGCCAGCTGGGCCGCAGGATTCATGCCTGCTCAGCTGCCTGATAACCGCCAGCTGGGCCGCAGGATTCATGCCTGCTCAGCTGCCTGATAACCGCCAGCTGGGCCGCAGGATTCATGCCTGCTCAGCTGCCTGATAATCGCCAGCTGGGCCGCAGGATTCATGCCTGCTCAGCTGCCTGATAATCGCCAGCTGGGCCGCAGGATTCATGCCTGCTCAGCTGCTTGATTCTTGCCTGCTGAGGCACATGATCCGTGCAGGAGAGCTACCTGATCAGCACATGAGCAGTCACATGATCAGCGCCTCTCAGTCACCTGATCACTGCATGACAGGCACGTGATCAGTGCCTGCTGAGGTGCGGGATCAGCGCCTGCTCAGCTGCCTGATAATCGCCAGCTGGGCCGCAGGATTCATGCCTGCTCAGCTGCCTGATAATCGCCAGCTGGGCCGCAGGATTCATGCCTGCTCAGCTGCCTGATAACCGCCAGCTGGGCCGCAGGATTCATGCCTGCTCAGCTGCCTGATAACCGCCAGCTGGGCCGCAGGATTCATGCCTGCTCAGCTGCCTGATAACCGCCAGCTGGGCCGCAGGATTCATGCCTGCTCAGCTGCCTGATAATCGCCAGCTGGGCCGCAGGATTCATGCCTGCTCAGCTGCCTGATAACCGCCAGCTGGGCCGCAGGATTCATGCCTGCTCAGCTGCCTGATAACGCCAGCTGGGCCGCAGGATTCATGCCTGCTCAGCTGCCTGATAACGCCAGCTGGGCCGCAGGATTCATGCCTGCTCAGCTGCCTGATAATCGCCAGCTGGGCCGCAGGATTCATGCCTGCTCAGCTGCCTGATAATCGCCAGCTGGGCCGCAGGATTCATGCCTGCTCAGCTGCCTGATAACCGTCAGCTGGGCCGCAGGATGCATGCCTGCTCAGCTGCTGATAATCGCCAGCTGGGCCGCAGGATTCATGCCTGCTCAGCTGCCTGATAACCGCCAGCTGGGCCGCAGGATTCATGCCTGCTCAGCTGCCTGATAACCGCAGCTGCCGCAGGATTCATGCCTGCTCAGCTGCCTGATAATCGCCAGCTGGGCCGCAGGATTCATGCCTGCTCAGCTGCCTGATAATCGCCAGCTGGGCCGCAGGATTCATGCCTGCTCAGCTGCCTGATAATCGCCAGCTGGGCCGCAGGATTCATGCCTGCTCAGCTGCCTGATAACCGGGCCGCAGGATTCATGCCTGCTCAGCTGCCTGATAACCGCCAGCTGGGCCGCAGGATTCATGCCTGCTCAGCTGCCTGATAATCGCCAGCTGGTCGCAGGATTCATGCCTGCTCAGCTGCCTGATAACCACCAGCTGGGCCGCAGGATTCATGCCTCCTCAGCTGCCTGATAATCGCCAGCTGGGCCGCAGGATTCATGCCTGCTCAGCTGCCTGATAATCGCCAGCTGGGCCGCAGGATTCATGCCTGCTCAGCTGCTTGATTCTTGCCAGCTGAGGCACATGATCATGCAGGAGAGCTGCCTGATCAGCACATGAGCAGCCACATGATCAGCGCTCTCAGTCACCTGATCACTGCAGCAGCGCACGATCAGTGCCTGCTGAGGTGCGGGATCAGCGCCTGCTCAGCTGCCTGATAATCGCCAGCTGGGCCGCAGGATTCATGCCTGCTCAGCTGCCTGATAATCGCCAGCTGGGCCGCAGGATTCATGCCTGCTCAGCTGCCTGATAACCGCCAGCTGGGCCGCAGGATTCATGCCTGCTCAGCTGCCTGATAACGCCAGCTGGGCCGCAGGATTCATGCCTGCTCAGCTGCCTGATAACCGCCAGCTGGGCCGCAGGATTCATACCTGCTCAGCTGCCTGATAACCGCCAGCTGGGCCGCAGGATTCATGCCTGCTCAGCTGCCTGATAACCGCCAGTTGGGCCGCAGGATTCATGCCTGCTCAGCTGCCTGATAATCGCCAGCTGGGCCGCAGGATTCATGCCTGCTCAGCTGCCTGATAATCGCCAGCTGGGCCGCAGGATTCATGCCTGCTCAGCTGCCTGATAATCGCCAGCTGGGCCGCAGGATTCATGCCTGCTCAGCTGCTTGATTCTTGCCTGCTGAGGCACATGATCCGTGCAGGAGAGCTACCTGATCAGCATGAGCAGTCACATGATCAGCGCCTCTCAGTCACCTGATCACTGCATGACAGGCACGTGATCAGTGCCTGCTGAGGTGCGGGATCAGCGCCTGCTCAGCTGCCTGATAATCGCCAGCTGGGCCGCAGGATTCATGCCTGCTCAGCTGCCTGATAACGCCAGCTGGGCCGCAGGATTCATGCCTGCTCAGCTGCCTGATAACCGCCAGCTGGGCCGCATTCATGCCTGCTCAGCTGCCTGATAACAGCCAGCTGGGCCGCAGGATTCATGCCTGCTCAGCTGCCTGATAATCGCCAGCTGGGCCGCAGGATTCATGCCTGCTCAGCTGCCTGATAACCGCCAGCTGGGCCGCAGGATTCATGCCTGCTCAGCTGCCTGATAATCGCCAGCTGGGCCGCAGGATTCATGCCTGCTCAGCTGCCTGATAATCGCCAGCTGGGCCGCAGGATTCATGCCTGCTCAGCTGCCTGATAATCGCCAGCTGGGCCGCAGGATTCATGCCTGCTCAGCTGCCTGATAATCGCCAGCTGGGCCGCAGGATTCATGCCTGCTCAGCTGCCTGATAATCGCCAGCTGGGCCGCAGGATTCATGCCTGCTCAGCTGCCTGATAATCGCCAGCTGGGCCGCAGGATTCATGCCTGCTCAGCTGCCTGATAACCGCCAGCTGGGCCGCAGGATTCATGCCTGCTCAGCTGCCTGATAACCGCCAGCTGGGCCGCAGGATTCATGCCTGCTCAGCTGCCTGATAATCGCCAGCTGGGCCGCAGGATTCATGCCTGCTCAGCTGCCTGATAACCGCCAGCTGGGCCGCAGGATTCATGCCTGCTCAGCTGCCTGATAACCGCCAGCTGGGCCGCAGGATTCATGCCTGCTCAGCTGCCTGATAATCGCCAGCTGGGCCGCAGGATTCATGCCTGCTCAGCTGCCTGATAATCGCCAGCTGGGCCGCAGGATTCATGCCTGCTCAGCTGCCTGATAATCGCCAGCTGGGCCGCAGGATTCATGCCTGCTCAGCTGCTTGATTCTTGCCTGCTGAGGCACATGATCCGTGCAGGAGAGCTACCTGATCAGCACATGAGCAGTCACATGATCAGCGCCTCTCAGTCACCTGATCACTGCATGACAGGCACGTGATCAGTGCCTGCTGAGGTGCGGGATCAGCGCCTGCTCAGCTGCCTGATAACCGCCAGCTGGGCCGCAGGATTCTTGCCTGCTCAGCTGCCTGATAATCGCCAGCTGGGCCGCAGGATTCATGCCTGCTCAGCTGCCTGATAACCGCCAGCTGGGCCGCAGGATTCATGCCTGCTCAGCTGCCTGATAACCGCCAGCTGGGCCGCAGGATTCATGCCTGCTCAGCTGCCTGATAATCGCCAGCTGGGCCGCAGGATTCATGCCTGCTCAGCTGCCTGATAACCGCCAGCTGGGCCGCAGGATTCATGCCTGCTCAGCTGCCTGATAACCGCCAGCTGGGCCGCAGGATTCATGCCTGCTCAGCTGCCTGATAACCGCCAGCTGGGCCGCAGGATTCATGCCTGCTCAGCTGCCTGATAATCGCCAGCTGGGCCGCAGGATTCATGCCTGCTCAGCTGCCTGATAACCGCCAGCTGGGCCGCAGGATTCATGCCTGCTCAGCTGCCTGATAATCGCCAGCTGGGCCGCAGGATTCATGCCTGCTCAGCTGCCTGATAACGCCAGCTGGGCCGCAGGATTCATGCCTGCTCAGCTGCCTGATAATCGCCAGCTGGGCCGCAGGATTCATGCCTGCTCAGCTGCCTGATAACCGCCAGCTGGGCCGCAGGATTCATGCCTGCTCAGCTGCCTGATAACCGCCAGCTGGGCCGCAGGATTCATGCCTGCTCAGCTGCCTGATAACCGCCAGCTGGGCCGCAGGATTCATGCCTGCTCAGCTGCCTGATAACCGCCAGCTGGGCCGCAGGATTCATGCCTGCTCAGCTGCCTGATAACCGCCAGCTGGGCCGCAGGATTCATGCCTGCTCAGCTGCCTGATAACGCCAGCTGGGCCGCAGGATTCATGCCTGCTCAGCTGCCTGATAATCGCCAGCTGGGCCGCAGGATTCATGCCTGCTCAGCTGCCTGATAACCGCCAGCTGGGCCGCAGGATTCATGCCTGCTCAGCTGCCTGATAATCGCCAGCTGGGCCGCAGGATTCATGCCTGCTCAGCTGCTTGATTCTTGCCTGCTGAGGCACATGATCCGTGCAGGAGAGCTACCTGATCAGCACATGAGCAGCCACATGATCAGCGCTCTCAGTCACCTGATCACTGCATGACAGGCACGTGATCAGTGCCTGCTGAGGTGCGGGATCAGCGCCTGCTCAGCTGCCTGATAATCGCCAGCTGGGCCGCAGGATTCATGCCTGCTCAGCTGCCTGATAACCGCCAGCTGGGCCGCAGGATTCATGCCTGCTCAGCTGCCTGATAACCGCCAGCTGGGCCGCAGGATTCATGCCTGCTCAGCTGCCTGATAACCGCCAGCTGGGCCGCAGGATTCATGCCTGCTCAGCTGCCTGATAATCGCCAGCTGGGCCGCAGGATTCATGCCTGCTCAGCTGCCTGATAACCGCCAGCTGGGCCGCAGGATTCATGCCTGCTCAGCTGCCTGATAATCCGCCAGCTGGGCCGCAGGATTCATGCCTGCTCAGCTGCCTGATAATCGCCAGCTGGGCCGCAGGATTCATGCCTGCTCAGCTGCCTGATAATCGCCAGCTGGGCCGCAGGATTCATGCCTGCTCAGCTGCCTGATAATCGCCAGCTGGGCCGCAGGATTCATGCCCTCTGCTGATTCTTGCCTGCTGAGGCACATGATCCGCAGGAGAGCTACCTGATCAGCACATGAGCAGTCACATGATCAGCGCCTCTCAGTCACCTGATCACTGCATGACAGGCACGTGATCAGTGCCTGCTGAGGTGCGGGATCAGCCTGCTCAGCTGCCTGATAATCGCCAGCTGGGCCGCAGGATTCATGCCTGCTCAGCTGCCTGATAATCGCCAGCTGGGCCGCAGGATTCATGCCTGCTCAGCTGCCTGATAACCGCCAGCTGGGCCGCAGGATTCATGCCTGCTCAGCTGCCTGATAACCGCCAGCTGGGCCGCAGGATTCATGCCTGCTCAGCTGCCTGATAACCGCCAGCTGGGCCGCAGGATTCATGCCTGCTCAGCTGCCTGATAACCGCCAGCTGGGCCGCAGGATTCATGCCTGCTCAGCTGCCTGATAACCGCCAGCTGGGCCGCAGGATTCATGCCTGCTCAGCTGCCTGATAATCGCCAGCTGGGCCGCAGGATTCATGCCTGCTCAGCTGCCTGATAATCGCCAGCTGGGCCGCAGGATTCATGCCTGCTCAGCTGCCTGATAACCGCCAGCTGGGCCGCAGGATTCATGCCTGCTCAGCTGCCTGATAATCGCCAGCTGGGCCGCAGGATTCATGCCTGCTCAGCTGCCTGATAACCGCCAGCTGGGCCGCAGGATTCATGCCTGCTCAGCTGCCTGATAATCGCCAGCTGGGCCGCAGGATTCATGCCTGCTCAGCTGCCTGATAATCGCCAGCTGGGCCGCAGGATTCATGCCTGCTCAGCTGCTTGATTCTTGCCTGCTGAGGCACATGATCCGTGCAGGAGAGCTACCTGATCAGCACATGAGCAGTCACATGATCAGCGCCTCTCAGTCACCTGATCACTGCATGACAGGCACGTGATCAGTGCCTGCTGAGGTGCGGGATCAGCGCCTGCTCAGCTGCCTGATAATCGCCAGCTGGGCCGCAGGATTCATGCCTGCTCAGCTGCCTGATAATCGCCAGCTGGGCCGCAGGATTCATGCCTGCTCAGCTGCCTGATAATCGCCAGCTGGGCCGCAGGATTCATGCCTGCTCAGCTGCCTGATAACCGCCAGCTGGGCCGCAGGATTCATGCCTGCTCAGCTGCCTGATAATCGCCAGCTGGGCCGCAGGATTCATGCCTGCTCAGCTGCCTGATAACCGCCAGCTGGGCCGCAGGATTCATGCCTGCTCAGCTGCCTGATAATCGCCAGCTGGGCCGCAGGATTCATGCCTGCTCAGCTGCCTGATAATCGCCAGCTGGGCCGCAGGATTCATGCCTGCTCAGCTGCCTGATAATCGCCAGCTGGGCCGCAGGATTCATGCCTGCTCAGCTGCCTGATAACCGCCAGCTGGGCCGCAGGATTCATGCCTGCTCAGCTGCCTGATAACCGCCAGCTGGGCCGCAGGATTCATGCCTGCTCAGCTGCCTGATAAC
Organism: Bos javanicus; assembly: GCF_032452875.1. Lineage (NCBI taxonomy): Eukaryota > Metazoa > Chordata > Mammalia > Artiodactyla > Bovidae > Bos > Bos javanicus. The sequence goes on along the minus strand of NW_026894425.1, from coordinate 52,097 downwards.
CGCCAGCTGGGCCGCAGGATTCATGCCTGCTCAGCTGCCTGATAATCGCCAGCTGGGCCGCAGGATTCATGCCTGCTCAGCTGCCTGATAATCGCCAGCTGGGCCGCAGGATTCATGCCTGCTCAGCTGCCTGATAATCGCCAGCTGGGCCGCAGGATTCATGCCTGCTCAGCTGCCTGATAATCGCCAGCTGGGCCGCAGGATTCATGCCTGCTCAGCTGCCTGATAACGCCAGCTGGGCCGCAGGATTCATGCCTGCTCAGCTGCCTGATAACCGCCAGCTGGGCCGCAGGATTCATGCCTGCTCAGCTGCCTGATAACCGCCAGCTGGGCCGCAGGATTCATGCCTGCTCAGCTGCCTGATAACCGCCAGCTGGGCCGCAGGATTCATGCCTGCTCAGCTGCCTGATAACCGCCAGCTGGGCCGCAGGATTCATGCCTGCTCAGCTGCCTGATAATCGCCAGCTGGGCCGCAGGATTCATGCCTGCTCAGCTGCCTGATAATCGCCAGCTGGGCCGCAGGATTCATGCCTGCTCAGCTGCCTGATAATCGCCAGCTGGGCCGCAGGATTCATGCCTGCTCAGCTGCTTGATTCTTGCCTGCTGAGGCACATGATCCGTGCAGGAGAGCTACCTGATCAGCACATGAGCAGTCACATGATCAGCGCCTCTCAGTCACCTGATCACTGCATGACAGGCACGTGATCAGTGCCTGCTGAGGTGCGGGATCAGCGCCTGCTCAGCTGCCTGATAATCGCCAGCTGGGCCGCAGGATTCATGCCTGCTCAGCTGCCTGATAATCGCCAGCTGGGCCGCAGGATTCATGCCTGCTCAGCTGCCTGATAACCGCCAGCTGGGCCGCAGGATTCATGCCTGCTCAGCTGCCTGATAATCGCCAGCTGGCCGCAGGATTCATGCCTGCTCAGCTGCCTGATAATCGCCAGCTGGGCCGCAGGATTCATGCCTGCTCAGCTGCCTGATAACCAGCTGGGCCGCAGGATTCATGCCTCCTCAGCTGCCTGATAATCGCCAGCTGGGCCGCAGGATTCATGCCTGCTCAGCTGCCTGATAACCGCCAGCTGGGCCGCAGGATTCATGCCTCCTCAGCTGCCTGATAATCGCCAGCTGGGCCGCAGGATTCATGCCTGCTCAGCTGCCTGATAACCGCCAGCTGGGCCGCAGGATTCATGCCTGCTCAGCTGCCTGATAACCGCCAGCTGGGCCGCAGGATTCATGCCTGCTCAGCTGCCTGATAACCGCCAGCTGGGCCGCAGGATTCATGCCTGCTCAGCTGCCTGATAATCGCCAGCTGGGCCGCAGGATTCATGCCTGCTCAGCTGCCTGATAACCGCCAGCTGGGCCGCAGGATTCATGCCTGCTCAGCTGCCTGATAATCGCCAGCTGGGCCGCAGGATTCATGCCTGCTCAGCTGCCTGATAACCGCCAGTTGGGCCGCAGGATTCATGCCTGCTCAGCTGCGTGATAACCGCCAGCTGGGCCGCAGGATTCATGCCTGCTAGCTGCCTGATAATCGCCAGCTGGGCCGCAGGATTCATGCCTGCTCAGCTGCCTGATAACCGCCAGCTGCAGGATTCATGCCTGCTCAGCTGCCTGATAATCGCCAGCTGGGCCGCAGGATTCATGCCTGCTCAGCTGCCTGATAACCGCCAGCTGGGCCGCAGGATTCATGCCTGCTCAGCTGCCTGATAACCGCCAGCTGGGCCGCAGGATTCATGCCTGCTCAGCTGCTTGATTCTTGTCTGCTGAGGCACATGAACCGTGCAGGAGAGCTACCTGATCAGCACATGAGCAGTCACATGATCAGCGCTCTCAGTCACCTGATCACTGCATGACAGGCACGTGATCAGTGCCTGCTGAGGTGCGGGATCAGCGCCTGCTCAGCTGCCTGATAATCGCCAGCTGGGCCGCAGGATTCATGCCTGCTCAGCTGCCTGATAACCGCCAGCTGGGCCGCAGGATTCATGCCTGCTCAGCTGCCTGATAACCGCCAGCTGGGCCGCAGGATTCATGCCTGCTCAGCTGCCTGATAACCGCCAGCTGGGCCGCAGGATTCATGCCTGCTCAGCTGCTTGATTCTTGCCTGCTGAGGCACATGATCCGTGCAGGAGAGCTACCTGATCAGCACATGAGCAGTCACATGATCAGCGCCTCAGTCACCTGATCACTGCATGACAGGCACGTGATCAGTGCCTGCTGAGGTGCGGGATCAGCGCCTGCTCAGCTGCCTGATAATCGCCAGCTGGGCCGCAGGATTCATGCCTGCTCAGCTGCCTGATAATCGCCAGCTGGGCCGCAGGATTCATGCCTGCTCAGCTGCCTGATAAACGCCAGCTGGGCCGCAGGATTCATGCCTGCTCAGCTGCCTGATTCTTGCCTGCTGGGCCACAGGATCCGTGCAGCTCAGCTGCCTGATCAGCACATGAGCAGTCACATGATCAGCGCCTCTCAGCAGGCCTGATCAGTGCCTGCTGGGTGCAGGATCATGCCTGCTCAGCTGCCTGATAATCGCCAGCTGGGCCGCAGGATTCATGCCTGCTCAGCTGCCTGATAACGCCAGCTGGGCCGCAGGATTCATGCCTGCTCAGCTGCCTGATAACCGCCAGCTGGGCCGCAGGATTCATGCCTGCTCAGCTGCCTGATAACCGCCAGCTGGGCCGCAGGATTCATGCCTGCTCAGCTGCCTGATAACCGCCAGCTGGGCCGCAGGATTCATGCCTGCTCAGCTGCCTGATAACCGCCAGCTGGGCCGCAGGATTCATGCCTGCTCAGCTGCCTGATAATCGCCAGCTGGGCCGCAGGATTCATGCCTGCTCAGCTGCCTGATAACGCCAGCTGGGCCGCAGGATTCATGCCTGCTCAGCTGCCTGATAATCGCCAGCTGGGCCGCAGGATTCATGCCTGCTCAGCTGCCTGATAACCGCCAGCTGGGCCGCAGGATTCATGCCTGCTCAGCTGCCTGATAACCGCCAGCTGGGCCGCAGGATTCATGCCTGCTCAGCTGCCTGATAACCGCCAGCTGGGCCGCAGGATTCATGCCTGCTCAGCTGCCTGATAATCGCCAGCTGGGCCGCAGGATTCATGCCTGCTCAGCTGCCTGATAATCGCCAGCTGGGCCGCAGGATTCATGCCTGCTCAGCTGCTTGATTCTTGCCTGCTGAGGCACATGATCCGTGCAGGAGAGCTACCTGATCAGCACATGAGCAGTCACATGATCAGCGCCTCTCAGTCACCTGATCACTGCATGACAGGCACGTGATCAGTGCCTGCTGAGGTGCGGGATCATGCCTGCTCAGCTGCCTGATAATCGCCAGCTGGGCCGCAGGATTCATGCCTGCTCAGCTGCCTGATAATCGCCAGCTGGGCCGCAGGATTCATGCCTGCTCAGCTGCCTGATAACCGCCAGCTGGGCCGCAGGATTCATGCCTGCTCAGCTGCCTGATAACCGCCAGCTGGGCCGCAGGATTCATGCCTGCTCAGCTGCCTGATAACCGCCAGCTGGGCCGCAGGATTCATGCCTGCTCAGCTGCCTGATAATCGCCAGCTGGGCCGCAGGATTCATGCCTGCTCAGCTGCCTGATAACCGCCAGCTGGGCCGCAGGATTCATGCCTGCTCAGCTGCCTGATAATCGCCAGCTGGGCCGCAGGATTCATGCCTGCTCAGCTGCCTGATAACCGCCAGCTGGGCCGCAGGATTCATGCCTGCTCAGCTGCCTGATAATCGCCAGCTGGGCCGCAGGATTCATGCCTGCTCAGCTGCCTGATAACCGCCAGCTGGGCCGCAGGATTCATGCCTGCTCAGCTGCCTGGATAACCGCCAGCTGGGCCGCAGGATTCATGCCTGCTCAGCTGCCTGATAACCGCCAGCTGGGCCGCAGGATTCATGCCTGCTCAGCTGCCTGATAATCGCCAGCTGGGCCGCAGGATTCATGCCTGCTCAGCTGCCTGATAACCGCCAGCTGGGCCGCAGGATTCATGCCTGCTCTCTTGATTTTGCCTGCTGAGGCACATGATCCGTGCAGGAGCTACCTGATCAGCACATGAGCAGTCACATGATCAGCGCCTCTCAGTCACCTGATCACTGCATGACAGGCACGTGATCAGTGCCTGCTGGGCCGCGGATCAGCGCCTGCTCAGCTGCCTGATAATCGCCAGCTGGGCCGCAGGATTCATGCCTGCTCAGCTGCCTGATAATCGCCAGCTGGGCCGCAGGATTCATGCCTGCTCAGCTGCCTGATAACCGCCAGCTGGGCCGCAGGATTCATGCCTGCTCAGCTGCCTGGATAACCGCCAGCTGGGCCGCAGGATTCATGCCTGCTCAGCTGCCTGATAACCGCCAGCTGGGCCGCAGGATTCATGCCTGCTCAGCTGCCTGATAATCGCCAGCTGGGCCGCAGGATTCATGCCTGCTCAGCTGCCTGATAATCGCCAGCTGGGCCGCAGGATTCATGCCTGCTCAGCTGCCTGATAATCGCCAGCTGGGCCGCAGGATTCATGCCTGCTCAGCTGCCTGATAATCGCCAGCTGGGCCGCAGGATTCATGCCTGCTCAGCTGCCTGATAATCGCCAGCTGGGCCGCAGGATTCATGCCTGCTCAGCTGCTTGATTCTTGCCTGCTGAGGCACATGATCCGTGCAGGAGAGCTACCTGATCAGCACATGAGCAGTCACATGATCAGCGCCTCTCAGTCACCTGATCACTGCATGACAGGCACGTGATCAGTGCCTGCTGAGGTGCGGGATCAGCCTGCTCAGCTGCCTGATAATCGCCAGCTGGGCCGCAGGATTCATGCCTGCTCAGCTGCCTGATAATCGCCAGCTGGGCCGCAGGATTCATGCCTGCTCAGCTGCCTGATAATCGCCAGCTGGGCCGCAGGATTCATGCCTGCTCAGCTGCCTGATAATCGCCAGCTGGGCCGCAGGATTCATGCCTGCTCAGCTGCCTGATAACGCCAGCTGGGCCGCAGGATTCATGCCTGCTCAGCTGCCTGATAACCCAGCTGGGCCGCAGGATTCATGCCTGCTCAGCTGCCTGATAACCGCCAGCTGGGCCGCAGGATTCATGCGCTGCTCAGCTGCCTGATAATCGCCAGCTGGGCCGCAGGATCATGCCTGCTCAGCTGCCTGATAACCGCCAGCGCAGGATTCATGCCTGCTCAGCTGCCTGAACCGCTGGGCCGCAGGATTCATGCCTGCTCAGCTGCCTGATAATCGCCAGCTGGGCCGCAGGATTCATGCCTGCTCAGCTGCCTGATAATCGCCAGCTGGGCCGCATTCATGCCTGCTCAGCTGCCTGATAACCGCCAGCTGGGCGCAGGATTCATGCCTGCTCAGCTGCCTGATAACCGCCAGCTGGGCCGCAGGATTCATGCCTGCTCAGCTGCCTGATAACGCCAGCTGGGCCGCAGGATTCATGCCTGCTCAGCTGCCTGATAACGCCAGCTGGGCCGCAGGATTCATGCCTGCTCAGCTGCCTGATAACCGCCAGCTGGGCCGCAGGATTCATGCCTGCTCAGCTGCCTGATAACCGCCAGCTGGGCCGCAGGATTCATGCCTGCTCAGCTGCCTGATAATCGCCAGCTGGGCCGCAGGATTCATGCCTGCTCAGCTGCCTGATAACCGCCAGCTGGGCCGCAGGATTCATGCCTGCTCAGCTGCCTGATAACCGCCAGCTGGGCCGCAGGATTCATGCCTGCTCAGCTGCCTGATAATCGCCAGCTGGGCCGCAGGATTCATGCCTGCTCAGCTGCCTGATAACCGCCAGCTGGGCCGCAGGATTCATGCCTGCTCAGCTGCCTGATAATCGCCAGCTGGGCCGCAGGATTCATGCCTGCTCAGCTGCCTGATAATCGCCAGCTGGGCCGCAGGATTCATGCCTGCTCAGCTGCCTGATAACCGCCAGCTGGGCCGCAGGATTCATGCCTGCTCAGCTGCCTGATAACCGCCAGCTGGGCCGCAGGATTCATGCCTGCCCAGCTGCCTGATAACCGCCAGCTGGGCCGCAGGATTCATGCCTGCTCAGCTGCCTGATAACCGCCAGCTGGGCCGCAGGATTCATGCCTGCTCAGCTGCCTGATAACCAGCTGGGCCGCAGGATTCATGCCTGCTCAGCTGCCTGATAACTGCCAGCTGGGCCGCAGGATTCATGCCTGCTCAGCTGCCTGATAACCGCCAGCTGGGCCGCAGGATTCATGCCTGCTCAGCTGCCTGATAACCGCCAGCTGGGCCGCAGGATTCATGCCCGCTCAGCTGCCTGATAACCGCCAGCTGGGCCGCAGGATTCATGCCCGCTCAGCTGCCTGATAATCGCCAGCTGGGCCGCAGGATTCATGCCTGCTCAGCTGCTTGATTCTGCTGCCAGCACATCCGTGCAGGAGAGCTACCTGATCAGCACATGAGCAGTCATGATCAGCGCCTCTCAGTCACCTGATCACTGCATGACAGGCACGTGATCAGTGCCTGCTGAGGTGTGGATCGCTGCTCAGCTGCCTGATAATCGCCAGCTGGGCCGCAGGATCTGCCTGCGCCTCAGCTGCCTGATAATCGCCAGCTGGGCCGCAGGATTCATGCCTGCTCAGCTGCCTGATAATCGCCAGCTGGGCCGCAGGATTCATGCCTGCTCAGCTGCCTGAACGCCAGCTGGCCCGCAGGATTCACGCCTGCTCAGCCGCCTGATAACGTCAGCTGGGCCGCAGGATTCATGCCTGCTCAGCTGCCTGATAACCGCCGGGCCGCAGGATTCATGCCTGCTCAGCTGCCTGATAACCGCCAGCTGGGCCGCAGGATTCATGCCTGCTCAGCTGCCTGATAACGCCAGCTGGGCCGCAGGATTCATGCCTGCTCAGCTGCCTGATAATCGCCAGCTGGGCCGCAGGATTCATGCCCGCTCAGCTGCCTGATTTCGCCGCTGAGGCGCATGATCCGTGCAGGAGAGCTACCTGATCAGCAGCCAGCAGTCTGATCAGCGCCTGCTCAGTCACCTGATTACTGCATGACAGGCACGGATCAGTGCCTGCTGAGGTGCGGGATTTGCCTGCTCAGCTGCCTGATAACTGCCATGGCCGAGAATCATGCCTGCTCAGCTGCCTGATAATCGCCAGCTGGGCCGCAGGATTCATGCCTGCCCAGCCGCCTGATAATCGCCAGCTGGGCCGCAGGATTCATGCCTACTCAGCTGCCTGATAATCGCCAGCTGGGCCGCAGGATTCATGCCTGCTCAGCTGCCTGATAACCGCCAGCTGGGCCGCAGGATTCATGCCTGCTCAGCTGCCTGATAATCGCCAGCTGGGCCGCAGGATTCATGCCTGCTCAGCTGCCTGATAACCGCCAGCTGGGCCGCAGGATTCATGCCTGCTCAGCTGCCTGGATAATCGCCAGCTGGGCCGCAGGATTCATGCCTGCTCAGCTGCCTGATAACCGCCAGCTGGGCCGCAGGATTCATGCCTGCTCAGCTGCCTGATAATCCCTGCCAGCTGGGCCGCAGGATTCATGCCTGCTCAGCTGCCTGATAACTGCCAGCTGGGCCGCAGGATTCATGCCTGCTCAGCTGCCTGATAACGCCAGCTGGGCCGCAGGATTCATGCCTGCTCAGCTGCCTGATAATCGCCAGCTGGGCCGCAGGATTCATGCCTGCTCAGCTGCCTGATAAACGCCAGCTGGGCTGCAGGATTCATGCCTGCTCAGCTTCCTCATAACCGCCAGCTGGGCCGCAGGATTCATGCTTGCTCAGCTGCCTGATAACCGCCAGCTGGGCCGCAGGATTCATGCCTGCTCAGCTGCCTGATAATCGCCAGCTGGGCCGCAGGATTCATGCCTGCTCAGCCGCCTGATAACCGCCAGCTGGGCCGCAGGATTCATGCCTGCTCAGCTGCCTGATAACCAGCTGGGCCGCAGGATTCATGCCTGCTCAGCTGCCTGATAACCGCCAGCTGGGCCGCAGGATTCATGCCTGCTCAGCTGCCTGATAATCGCCAGCTGGGCCGCAGGATTCATGCCTGCTCAGCTGCCTGATAATCGCCAGCTGGGCCGCAGGATTCATGCCTGCTCAGCTGCCTGATAATCGCCAGCTGGGCCACAGGATTCATGCCTGCCCAGCTGCTTGATTCTTGCCTGCTGAGGAACATGATCCGTGCAGGAGAGCTACCTGATCAGCACATGAGCAGTCACATGATCAGCGCCTCTCAGTCACCTGATCACTGCATGACAGGCACGTGATCAGTGCCTGCTGAGGTGCGGGATCAGCGCCTGCTCAGCTGCCTGATAATCGCCAGCTGGGCCGCAGGATTCATGCCTGCTCAGCTGCCTGATAACCGCCAGCTGGGCCGCAGGATTCATGCCTGCTCAGCTGCCTGATAACCGCCAGCTGGGCCGCAGGATTCATGCCTGCTCAGCTGCCTGATAACCGCCAGCTGGGCCGCAGGATTCATGCCTGCTCAGCTGCCTGATAATCGCCAGCTGGGCCGCAGGATTCATGCCTGCTCAGCTGCCTGATAACCGCCAGCTGGGCCGCAGGATTCATGCCTGCTCAGCCGCCTGATAACCGCCAGCTGGGCCGCAGGATTCATGCCTGCTCAGCTGCCTGATAACGCCAGCTGGGCCGCAGGATTCATGCCTGCTCAGCTGCCTGATAACGCCAGCTGGGCCGCAGGATTCATGCCTGCTCAGCTGCCTGATAATCGCCAGCTGGGCCGCAGGATTCATGCCTGCTCAGCTGCCTGATAACGGCCAGCTGGGCCGCAGGATTCATGCCTGCTCAGCTGCCTGATAACCGCCAGCTGGGCCGCAGGATACATGCCTGCCCAGCTGCCTGATAATCGCCAGCTGGGCCGCAGGATTCATGCCTGCTCAGCTGCCTGATAATCGCCAGCTGGGCCGCAGGATTCATGCCTGCTCAGCTGCCTGATAACCGCCAGCTGGGCCGCAGGATTCATGCCTGCTCAGCTGCCTGATAACCGCCAGCTGGGCCGCAGGACTCATGCCTGCTCAGCTGCCTGATAACCGCCAGCTGGGCCGCAGGATTCATGCCTGCTCAGCTGCTTGATAACCGCCAGCTGGGCCGCAGGATTCATGCCTGCTCAGCTGCCTGATAACCGCCAGCTGGGCCGCAGGATTCATGCCTGCTCAGCTGCCTGATAACCGCCAGCTGGGCCGCAGGATTCATGCCTGCTCAGCTGCCTGATAACCGCCAGCTGGGCCGCAGGATTCATGCCTGCTCAGCCGCCTGATAACCGCCAGCTGGGCCGCAGGATTCATGCCTGCTCAGCTGCCTGATAACCGCCAGCTGGGCCGCAGGATTCATGCCTGCTCAGCTGCCTGATAACTGCCAGCTGGGCCGCAGGATTCATGCCTGCTCAGCTGCCTGGATAACCGCCAGCTGGGCCGCAGGATTCATGCCTACTCAGCTGCCTGATAATCGCCAGCTGGGCCGCAGGATTCATGCCTGCTCAGCTGCTTGATACTAGCCAGCTGAGGCACATGATCCGTGCAGGAGAGCTACCTGATCAGCACATGAGCAGTCACATGATCAGCGCCTCTCAGTCACCTGATCACTGCATGACAGGCACGTGATCAGTGCCTGCTGAGTGCGGGATCAGCCTGCTCAGCTGCCTGATAATCGCCAGCTGGGCCGCAGGATTCATGCCTGCTCAGCTGCCTGATAACCGCCAGCTGGGCCGCAGGATTCATGCCTGCTCAGCTGCCTGATAACCGCCAGCTGGGCCGCAGGATCATGCCTGCTCAGCTGCCTGATAATCGCCAGCTGGGCCGCAGGATTCATGCCTGCTCAGCTGCCTGATAATCGCCAGCTGGGCCGCAGGATTCATGCCTGCTCAGCTGCCTGATAACCGCCAGCTGGGCCGCAGGATTCATGCCTGCTCAGCTGCCTGATAACCGCCAGCTGGGCCGCAGGATTCATGCCTGCTCAGCTGCCTGATAACCGCCAGCTGGGCCGCAGGATTCATGCCTGCTCAGCTGCCTGATAACCGCCAGCTGGGCCGCAGGATCATGCCTGCTCAGCTGCCTGATAACCGCCAGCTGGGCCGCAGGATTCATGCCTGCTCAGCTGCCTGATAACGCCAGCTGGCCGCAGATTCATGCCTGCTCAGCTGCCTGATAATCGCCAGCTGGGCCGCAGGATTCATGCCTGCTCAGCTGCCTGATAACCGCCAGCTGGGCCGCAGGATTCATGCCTGCCAGCTGCCTGATAACCGCCAGCTGGGCCGCAGGATTCATGCCTGCTCAGCTGCCTGATAATCACAGCAGCCGCAGGATTCATGCCTGCTCAGCTGCCTGATAACCGCCAGCTGGGCCGCAGGATTCATGCCTGCTCAGCTGCCTGATAACCCAGCTGGCCGCATTCATGCCTGCTCAGCTGCCTGATAACCGCCAGCTGGGCCGCAGGATTCATGCCTGCTCAGCTGCCTGGATAACCGCCAGCTGGGCCGCAGGATTCATGCCTGCTCAGCTGCCTGATAACCGCCAGCTGGGCCGCAGGATTCATGCCTGCTCAGCGCCTGATAACCGCCAGCTGGGCCGCAGGATCATGCCTGCTCAGCTGCCTGATAATCGCCAGCTGGGCCGCAGGATTCATGCCTGCTCAGCTGCCTGATTCTTGCCTGCTGAGGCACAGGATCTGTGCAGGAGAGCTGCCTGATCAGCACATGAGCAGCCACATGATCAGCGCCTCTCGTCACCTGATCACTGCATGACAGGCACTGATCAGGCCGCTGAGGTGCAGGATCAGCGCCTGCTCAGCTGCCTGATAATCGCCAGCTGGGCCGCAGGATTCATGCCTGCTCAGCTGCCTGATAATCGCCAGCTGGGCCACAGGATTCATGCCTGCTCAGCTGCCTGATAACCGCCAGCTGGGCCGCAGGATTCATGCCTGCTCAGCTGCCTGATAACGCCAGCTGGGCCGCAGGGATTCATGCCTGCTCAGCTGCCTGATAACCGCCAGCTGGGCCGCAGGTTTCATGCCTGCTCAGCTGCCTGATAACCTCCAGCTGGGCCGCAGGATTCATGCCTGCTCAGCTGCCTGATAATCGCCAGCTGGGCCGCAGGATTCATGCCTGCTCAGCTGCCTGATAATCGCCAGCTGGGCCGCAGGATTCATGCCTGCTCAGCTGCCTGATAATCGCCAGCTGGGCTGCAGGATTCATGCCTGCTCAGCTGCCTGATAATCGCCAGCTGGGCCGCAGGATTCATGCCTGCTCAGCTGTTTGATTCTTGCCTGCTGAGGCACATGATCCGTGCAGGAGAGCTACCTGATCAGCACATGAGCAGTCACATGATCGGCACTTCTCAGTCACCTGATCACTGCATGACAGGCACGTGATCAGTGCCTGCTGAGGTGCGGGATCAGCGCTGCTCAGCTGCCTGATAACGCCAGCTGGGCCGCAGGATTCATGCCTGCTCAGCTGCCTGATAATCGCCAGCTGGGCCGCAGGATTCATGCCTGCTCAGCTGCCTGATAACCGCCAGCTGGGCCGCAGGATTCATGCCTGCTCAGCTGCCTGATAACCGCCAGCTGGGCCGCAGGATTCATGCCTGCTCAGCTGCCTGATAACCGCCAGCTGGGCCGCAGGATTCATGCCTGCTCAGCTGCCTGATAATCGCCAGCTGGGCCGCAGGATTCATGCCTGCTCAGCTGCCTGATAATCGCCAGCTGGGCCGCAGGATTCATGCCTGCTCAGCTGCCTGATAATCGCCAGCTGGGCCGCAGGATTCATGCCTGCTCAGCTGCCTGATAACCGCCAGCTGGGCCGCAGGATTCATGCCTGCTCAGCTGCCTGAAAACCGCCAGCTGGGCCGCAGGATTCATGCCTGCTCAGCTGCCTGATAACCGCCAGCTGGGCCGCAGGATTCATGCCTGCTCAGCTGCCTGATAACCGCCAGCTGGGCCGCAGGATTCATGCCTGCTCAGCTGCTTGATTCTTGCCTGCTGAGGCACATGATCCGTGCAGGGTCAGCTACCTGATCAGCCATGAGCAGTCACATGATTCAGGCCTGCTCAGTCACGTGATCACTGCATGACAGGCACGTGATCATTGCCTGCTGAGGTGCGGGATTATGGCCTGCTCAGCTGCCTGATAATCGCCAGCTGGGCCGCAGGATTCATGCCTGCTCAGCTGCCTGATAATCGCCAGCTGGGCCGCAGGATTCATGCCTGCTCAGCTGCCTGATAATCGCCAGCTGGGCCGCAGGATTCATGCCTGCTCAGCTGCCTGATAATCGCCAGCTGGGCCGCAGATTCATGCCTGCTCAGCTGCCTGATAACCCAGCTGGGCCGCAGATTCATGCCTGCTCAGCTGCCTGATAATCGCCAGCTGGGCCGCAGGATTCATGCCTGCTCAGCTGCCTGATAATCGCCAGCTGGGCCGCAGGATTCATGCCTGCTCAGCTGCCTGATAATCGCCAGCTGGGCCGCAGGATTCATGCCTGCTCAGCTGCCTGATAACCGCTAGCTGGGCCGCAGGATTCATGCCTGCTCAGCTGCCTGATAATCGCCAGCTGGGCCGCAGGATTCATGCCTGCTCAGCTGCCTGATAACCGCCAGCTGGGCCGCAGGATTCATGCCTGCTCAGCTGCCTGATAATCGCCAGCTGGGCCGCAGGATCATGCCTGCTCAGCTGCCTGATAACCGCCAGCTGGGCCGCAGGATCCGTGCCTGCTCAGCTGCCTGATAACCGCCAGCTGGGCCGCAGGATTCATGCCTGCTCAGCTGCCTGATAATGCCAGCTGGCCAGCCGCAGGATTCATGCCTGCTCAGCGGCCTGATAACCGCCAGCTGGGCCGCAGGATTCATGCCTGCTCAGCTGCCTGATAACCGCCAGCTGGGCCGCAGGATTCATGCCTGCTCAGCTGCCTGATAACCGCCAGCTGGGCCGCAGGATTCATGCCTGCTCAGCTGCCTGATAACCGCCAGCTGGGCCGCAGGATTCATGCCTGCTCAGCTGCCTGATAACCGCCAGCTGGGCCGCAGGATTCATGCCTGCTCAGCTGCCTGATAACCGCCAGCTGGGCCGCAGGACTCATGCCTGCTCAGCTGCCTGGATAACCGCCAGCTGGGCCGCAGGATTCATGCCTGCTCAGCTGCCTGATAACCGCCAGCTGGGCCGCAGGATTCATGCCTGCTCAGCTGCCTGATAACTGCCAGCTGGGCCGCAGGATTCATGCCTGCTCAGCTGCCTGATAACCGCCAGCTGGGCCGCAGGATTCATGCCTGCTCAGCTGCCTGATAACCGCCAGCTGGGCCGCAGGATTCATGCCTGCTCAGCTGCCTGATAACCGCCTGCTGAGGCGCATGATCCGTGCAGGAGAGCTACCTGATCAGCACATGAGCAGTCACATGATCAGCGCCTCTCAGTCACCTGATCACTGCATGACAGGCACGTGATCAGTGCCTGCTGAGGCGCGGGATCAGCGCCTGCTCAGCTGCCTGGATAACCGCCAGCTGGGCCGCAGGATTCATGCCTGCTCAGCTGCCTGATAACCGCCAGCTGGGCCGCAGGATTCATGCCTGCTCAGCTGCCTGATAACCGCCAGCTGGGCCGCAGGATTCATGCCTGCTTAGCTGCCTGATAACCGCCAGCTGGGCCGCAGGATTCATGCCTGCTCAGCTGCCTGATAACCGCCAGCTGGGCCGCAGGATTCATGCCTGCTCAGCTGCCTGATAACCGCCAGCTGGGCCGCAGGATTCATGCCTGCTCAGCTGCCTGATAACCGCCAGCTGGGCCGCAGGATTCATGCCTGCTCAGCTGCCTGATAACCGCCAGCTGGGCCGCAGGATTCATGCCTGCTCAGCTGCCTGATAACGCCAGCTGGGCCGCAGGATTCATGCCTGCTCAGCTGCCTGATAACCGCCAGCTGGGCCGCAGGATTCATGCCTGCTCAGCTGCCTGATAATCGCCAGCTGGGCCGCAGGATTCATGCCTGCTCAGCTGCCTGATAACCGCCAGCTGGGCCGCAGGATTCATGCCTGCTCAGCTGCCTGATAACCGCCAGCTGGGCCGCAGGATTCATGCCTGCTCAGCTGCCTGATAACCGCCAGCTGGGCCGCAGGATTCATGCCTGCTCAGCTGCCTGATAACCGCCAGCTGGGCCGCAGGATTCATGCCTGCTCAGCTGCCTGATAACCGCCAGCTGGGCCGCAGGATTCATGCCTGCTCAGCTGCCTGATAACCGCCAGCTGGGCCGCAGGATTCATGCCTGCTCAGCTGCCTGATAACTGCCAGCTGGGCCGCAGGATTCATGCCTGCTCAGCTGCCTGATAACGCCAGCTGGGCCGCAGGATTCATGCCTGCTCAGCTGCCTGATAACCGCCAGCTGGGCCGCAGGATTCATGCCTGCTCAGCTGCCTGATAACCGCCAGCTGGGCCGCAGGATTCATGCCTGCTCAGCTGCCTGATAATCGCCAGCTGGGCCGCAGGATTCATGCCTGCTCAGCTGCCTGATACCCGCCAGCTGGGCCCAGGATCCGTGCCGCTCAGCTGCCTGATCGCCAGCTGGGCCGCCAGGATGCAGCTGCCTCTCAGTCACCTGATCACTGCATGACAGGCACGTGATCAGGGCCTGCTGAGGATGGATCACTGCTCAGCTGCCTGATAACCGCCAGCTGGGCCGCAGGATTCATGCCTGCTCAGCTGCCTGATAATCGCCAGCTGGGCCGCAGGATTCATGCCTGCTCAGCTGCCTGATAACCGCCAGCTGGGCCGCAGGATTCATGCCTGCTCAGCTGCCTGATAACCGCCAGCTGGGCCGCAGGATTCATGCCTGCTCAGCTGCCTGATAACCGCCAGCTGGGCCGCAGGATTCATGCCTGCTCAGCTGCCTGATAATCGCCAGCTGGGCCGCAGGATTCATGCCTGCTCAGCTGCCTGATAATCGCCAGCTGGGCCGCAGGATTCATGCCTGCTCAGCTGCCTGATAACCGCCTGCTGGGCCGCAGGATTCATGCCTGCTCAGCTGCCTGATAACCGCCAGCTGGGCCGCAGGATTCATGCCTGCTCAGCTGCCTGATAACCACCAGCTGGGCCGCAGGATTCATGCCTGCTCAGCTGCTTGATTCTTGCCTGCTGAGGCACATGATCCGTGCAGGAGAGCTACCTGATCAGCACATGAGCAGTCACATGATCAGCGCCTCTCAGTCACCTGATCACTGCATGACAGGTACGTGATCAGTGCCTGCTGAGGTGCGGGATTAGCGCCTGCTCAGCCGCCTGATAACCGCCAGCTGGGCCGCAGGATTCATGCCTGCTCAGCCGCCTGATAACCGCCAGCTGGGCCGCAGGATTCATGCCTGCTCAGCCGCCTGATAACCGCCAGCTGGGCCGCAGGATTCATGCCTGCTCAGCTGCCTGATAACCGCCAGCTGGGCCGCAGGATTCATGCCTGCTCAGCCGCCTGATAACCGCCAGCTGGGCCGCAGGATTCATGCCTGCTCAGCTGCCTGATAACCGCCAGCTGGGCCGCAGGATTCATGCCTGCTCAGCTGCCTGATAACCGCCAGCTGGGCCGCAGGATTCATGCCTGCTCAGCTGCCTGATAACCGCCAGCTGGGCCGCAGGATTCATGCCTGCTCAGCTGCCTGATAACCGCCAGCTGGGCCGCAGGATTCATGCCTGCTCAGCTGCCTGATAACCGCCAGCTGGGCCGCAGGATTCATGCCTGCTCAGCTGCCTGATAACCGCCAGCTGGGCCGCAGGATTCATGCCTGCTCAGCTGCCTGATAACCGCCAGCTGGGCCGCAGGATTCATGCCTGCTCAGCTGCCTGATAACCGCCAGCTGGGCCGCAGGATTCATGCCTGCTCAGCTGCCTGATAACCGCCAGCTGGGGCGCAGGATCCATGCAGGCAGCTGCCTGCTCAGCACATGAGCAGCCACATGATCAGCCTCTCAGTTACCTGGGTACTGCAGGACATGCACGTGATCAGTGCCTGCTGAGGTGCGATCGGCGCCTGGCTGGATGACCGCCAGCTGGGCCGCAGATTCATGCCTGCTCAGCTGCCTGATAACCGCCAGCTGGGCCGCAGGATTCATGCCTGCTCAGCTGCCTGATAACCGCCAGCTGGGCCGCAGGATTCATGCCTGCTCAGCTGCCTGATAACCGCCAGCTGGGCCGCAGGATTCATGCCTGCTCAGCTGCCTGATAACCGCCAGCTGGGCCGCAGGATTCATGCCTGCTCAGCTGCCTGATAACCGCCAGCTGGGCCGCAGGATTCATGCCTGCTCAGCTGCCTGATAACCGCCAGCTGGGCCGCAGGATTCGTGCCTGCTCAGCTGCCTGATAACCGCCAGCTGGGCCGCAGGATTCATGCCTGCTCAGCTGCCTGATAACCGCCAGCTGGGCCGCAGGATTCATGCCTGCTCAGCTGCCTGATAACCGCCAGCTGGGCCGCAGGATTCATGCCTGCTCAGCTGCCTGATAACCGCCAGCTGGGCCGCAGGATTCATGCCTGCTCAGCTGCCTGATAACCGCCAGCTGGGCCGCAGGATTCATGCCTGCTCAGCTGCCTGATAATCGCCAGCTGGGCCGCAGGGATTCATGCCTGCTCAGCTGCCTGATAACCGCCAGCTGGGCCGCAGGATTCATGCCTGCTCAGCTGCCTGATAACTGCCAGCTGGGCCGCAGGATTCATGCCTGCTCAGCTGCTTGATTCTTGCCTCTGAGGCACAAGATTCGTGCAGGAGAGCTACTTGATCAGCACATGAGCAGCCACATGATCAGCGCCTCTCAGTCACCTGATCACTGCATGACAGGCACGTGATCAGTGCCTGCTGAGGTGCGGGATCAGCGCCTGCTCAGCTGCCTGATAACCGCCAGCTGGGCCGCAGGATTCATGCCTGCTCAGCTGCCTGATAACCGCCAGCTGGGCCGCAGGATTCATGCCTGCTCAGCTGCCTGATAACCGCCAGCTGGGCCGCAGGATTCATGCCTGCTCAGCCTCCTGATAACCGCCAGCTGGGCCGCAGGATTCATGCCTGCTCAGCTGCCTGATAACCGCCAGCTGGGCCGCAGGATTCATGCCTGCTCAGCTGCCTGATAACCGCCAGCTGGGCCGCAGGATTCATGCCTGCTCAGCTGCCTGATAACCGCCAGCTGGGCCGCAGGATTCATGCCTGCTCAGCTGCCTGGATAACCGCCAGCTGGGCCGCAGGATTCATGCCTGCTCAGCTGCCTGATAACCGCCAGCTGGGCCGCAGGATTCATGCCTGCTCAGCTGCCTGGATAACCGCCAGCTGGGCCGCAGGATTCATGCCTGCTCAGCTGCCTGATAACTGCCTGCTGAGGCACATGATCCGTGCTGGAGAGCTACCTGATAAGCACATGGGCAGTCACAGGATCAGCGCCTCTCAGTCACCTGATTACTGCATGACAGGCACGCGATCAGTGCCTGCTGAGCTGCGGGATCAGCGCCTGCTCAGCTGCCTGATAACCGCCAGCTGGGCCGCAGGATTCATGCCTGCTCAGCTGCCTGATAATCGCCAGCTGGGCCGCAGGATTCATGCCTGCTCAGCTGCCTGATAATCGCCAGCTGGGCCGCGAGGATTCATGCCTGCTCAGCTGCCTGATAACCGCCAGCTGGGCCGCAGGATTCATGCCTGCTCAGCTGCCTGAATAACTCCCGCTGGGCCGCAGGATTCATGCCTGCTCAGCTGCCTGATAACCGCCAGCTGGGCCGCAGGATTCATGCCTGCTCAGCTGCCTGATAACCGCCAGCTGGGCCGCAGGATTCGTGCCTGCTCAGCTGCCTGATAACCGCCAGCTGGGCCGCAGGATTCATGCCTGCTCAGCTGCCTGATAACCGCCAGCTGGGCCGCAGGATCTCATGCCTGCTCAGCTGCCTGATAACCGCCAGCTGGGCCGCAGGATTCATGCCTGCTCAGCTGCCTGATAACCGCCAGCTGGGCCGCAGGATTCATGCCTGCTCAGCTGCCTGATAACCGCCAGCTGGGCCGCAGGATTCAGCGCCTGCTCAGCTGCCTGATAACCGCCAGCTGGGCCGCAGGATTCATGCCTGCCTGCCTGATAACCGCCAGCTGGGCCGCAGGATTCATGCCTGCTCAGCTGCCTGATAACCGCCAGCTGGGCCGCAGGGATTCATGCCTGCTCAGCTGCCTGATAACCGCCAGCTGGGCCGCAGGATTCATGCCTGCTCAGCTGCCTGATAACCGCCAGCTGGGCCGCAGGATTCATGCCTGCTCAGCTGCCTGATAACCGCCAGCTGGGCCGCAGGATTCATGCCTGCTCAGCTGCCTGATAACGCCAGCTGGGCCGCAGGATTCATGCCTGCTCAGCTGCCTGATAACTGCCAGCTGGGCCGCAGGATTCATGCCTGCTCAGCTGCCTGATAACCGCCAGCTGGGCCGCAGGATTCATGCCTGCTCAGCTGCCTGATAACCGCCAGCTGGGCCGCAGGATTCATGCCTGCTCAGCTGCCTGGATAACCGCCAGCTGGGCCGCAGGATCTCATGCCTGCTCAGCTGCCTGATAACCGCCAGCTGGGCCGCAGGATTCATGCCTGCTCAGCTGCCTGATAACCGCCAGCTGGGCCGCAGGATTCATGCCTGCTCAGCTGCCTGATAACCGCCAGCTGGGCCGCAGGATTCATGCCTGCTCAGCTGCCTGATAACCGCCAGCTGGGCCGCAGGATTCATGCCTGCTCAGCTGCCTGATAACCGCCAGCTGGGCCGCAGGATTCATGCCTGCTCAGCTGCCTGATAACCGCCAGCTGGGCCGCAGGATTCATGCCTGCTCAGCTGCCTGATAACCGCCAGCTGGGCCGCAGGATTCATGCCTGCTCAGCTGCCTGATAACCGCCAGCTGGGCCGCAGGATTCATGCCTGCTCAGCTGCCTGATAACCGCCAGCTGGGCCGCAGGATTCATGCCTGCTCAGCTGCCTGATAACCGCCAGCTGGGCCGCAGGATTCATGCCTGCTCAGCTGCCTGATAATCGCCAGCTGGGCCGCAGGATTCATGCCTGCTCAGCTGCCTGATAATCGCCAGCTGGGCCGCAGGATTCATGCCTGCTCAGCTGCTTGATTCTTGCCTGCTGAGGCACATGATCCGTGCAGGAGAGCTACCTGATCAGCACATGAGCAGTCACATGATCAGCGCCTCTCAGTCACCTGATCACTGCATGACAGGCACGTGATCAGTGCCTGCTGAGGTGCGGGATCAGCGCCTGCTCAGCTGCCTGATAATCGCCAGCTGGGCCGCAGGATTCATGCCTGCTCAGCTGCCTGATAACCGCCAGCTGGGCCGCAGGATTCATGCCTGCTCAGCTGCCTGATAACCGCCAGCTGGGCCGCAGGATTCATGCCTGCTCAGCTGCCTGATAACCGCCAGCTGGGCCGCAGGATTCATGCCTGCTCAGCTGCCTGATAACCGCCAGCTGGGCCGCAGGATTCATGCCTGCTCAGCTGCCTGATAACCGCCAGCTGGGCCGCAGGATTCATGCCTGCTCAGCTGCCTGATAATCGCCAGCTGGGCCGCAGGATTCATGCCTGCTCAGCTGCCTGATAACCGCCAGCTGGGCCGCAGGATTCATGCCTGCTCAGCTGCCTGATAACCGCCAGCTGGGCCGCAGGATTCATGCCTGCTCAGCTGCCTGATAACCGCCAGCTGGGCCGCAGGATTCATGCCTGCTCAGCTGCCTGATAACCGCCAGCTGGGCCGCAGGATTCATGCCTGCTCAGCTGCCTGATAACCGCCAGCTGGGCCGCAGGATTCATGCCTGCTCAGCTGCCTGATAACCGCCAGCTGGGCCGCAGGATTCATGCCTGCTCAGCTGCCTGATAACCGCCAGCTGGGCCGCAGGATTCATGCCTGCTCAGCTGCCTGATAATCGCCAGCTGGGCCGCAGGATTCATGCCTGCTCAGCTGCCTGATAATCGCCAGCTGGGCCGCAGGATTCATGCCTGCTCAGCTGCTTGATTCTTGCCTGCTGAGGCACATGATCCGTGCAGGAGAGCTACCTGATCAGCACATGAGCAGTCACATGATCAGCGCCTCTCAGTCACCTGATCACTGCATGACAGGCACGTGATCAGTGCCTGCTGAGGTGCGGGATCAGCGCCTGCTCAGCTGCCTGATAATCGCCAGCTGGGCCGCAGGATTCATGCCTGCTCAGCTGCCTGATAACCGCCAGCTGGGCCGCAGGATTCATGCCTGCTCAGCTGCCTGATAACCGCCAGCTGGGCCGCAGGATTCATGCCTGCTCAGCTGCCTGATAACCGCCAGCTGGGCCGCAGGATTCATGCCTGCTCAGCTGCCTGATAACCGCCAGCTGGGCCGCAGGATTCATGCCTGCTCAGCTGCCTGATAACCGCCAGCTGGGCCGCAGGATTCATGCCTGCTCAGCTGCCTGATAACCGCCAGCTGGGCCGCAGGATTCATGCCTGCTCAGCTGCCTGATAACCGCCAGCTGGGCCGCAGGATTCATGCCTGCTCAGCTGCCTGATAACCGCCAGCTGGGCCGCAGGATTCATGCCTGCTCAGCTGCCTGATAACCGCCAGCTGGGCCGCAGGATTCATGCCTGCTCAGCTGCCTGATAACCGCCAGCTGGGCCGCAGGATTCATGCCTGCTCAGCTGCCTGATAACCGCCAGCTGGGCCGCAGGATTCATGCCTGCTCAGCTGCCTGATAACCGCCAGCTGGGCCGCAGGATTCATGCCTGCTCAGCTGCCTGATAACCGCCAGCTGGGCCGCAGGATTCATGCCTGCTCAGCTGCCTGATAACCGCCAGCTGGGCCGCAGGATTCATGCCTGCTCAGCTGCCTGATAACCGCCAGCTGGGCCGCAGGATTCATGCCTGCTCAGCTGCCTGATAACCGCCAGCTGGGCCGCAGGATTCATGCCTGCTCAGCTGCCTGATAACCGCCAGCTGGGCCGCAGGATTCATGCCTGCTCAGCTGCCTGATAACCGCCAGCTGGGCCGCAGGATTCATGCCTGCTCAGCTGCCTGATAATCGCCAGCTGGGCCGCAGGATTCATGCCTGCTCAGCTGCTTGATTCTTGCCTGCTGAGGCACATGATCCGTGCAGGAGAGCTACCTGATCAGCACATGAGCAGTCACATGATCAGCGCCTCAGTCACCTGATCACTGCATGACAGGCACGTGATCAGTGCCTGCTGAGGTGCGGGATCAGCGCCTGCTCAGCTGCCTGATAATCGCCAGCTGGGCCGCAGGATTCATGCCTGCTCAGCTGCCTGATAACCGCCAGCTGGGCCGCAGGATTCATGCCTGCTCAGCTGCCTGATAACCGCCAGCTGGGCCGCAGGATTCATGCCTGCTCAGCTGCCTGATAACCGCCAGCTGGGCCGCAGGATTCATGCCTGCTCAGCTGCCTGATAACCGCCAGCTGGGCCGCAGGATTCATGCCTGCTCAGCTGCCTGATAACCGCCAGCTGGGCCGCAGGATTCATGCCTGCTCAGCTGCCTGATAACCGCCAGCTGGGCCGCAGGATTCATGCCTGCTCAGCTGCCTGATAACCGCCAGCTGGGCCGCAGGATTCATGCCTGCTCAGCTGCCTGATAACCGCCAGCTGGGCCGCAGGATTCATGCCTGCTCAGCTGCCTGATAACCGCCAGCTGGGCCGCAGGATTCATGCCTGCTCAGCTGCCTGATAATCGCCAGCTGGGCCGCAGGATTCATCCCTGCTCAGCTGCCTGATAATCGCCAGCTGGGCCGCAGAATTCATGCCTGCTCAGCTGCTTGATTCTCGCCTGCTGAGGCACATGATCCGTGCAGGAGAGCTACCTGATCAGCACATGAGCAGTCACATGATCAGAGCCTCTCAGTCACCTGATCACTGCATGACAGGCATGTGATCAGTGCCTGCTGAGGTGCGGGATCAGCGCCTGCTCAGCAGCCTGATAACCGCCAGCTGGGCCGCAGGATTCATGCCTGCTCAGCTGCCTGATAATCGCCAGCTGGGTCCAAGGATTCATGCCTGCTCAGCTGCCTGATAACCGCCAGCTGGGCCGCAGGATTCATGCCTGCTCAGCTGCCTGATAACCGCCAGCTGGGCCGCAGGATTCATGCCTGCTCAGCTGCCTGATAACCGCCAGCTGGGCCGCAGGATTCATGCCTGCTCAGCTGCCTGATAACCGCCAGCTGGGCCGCAGGATTCATGCCTGCTCAGCTGCCTGATAACCGCCAGCTGGGCCGCAGGATTCATGCCTGCTCAGCTGCCTGATAACCGCCAGCTGGGCCGCAGGATTCATGCCTGCTCAGCTGCCTGATAACCGCCAGCTGGGCCGCAGGATTCATGCCTGCTCAGCTGCCTGATAACCGCCAGCTGGGCCGCAGGATTCATGCCTGCTCAGCTGCCTGATAACCGCCAGCTGGGCCGCAGGATTCATGCCTGCTCAGCTGCCTGATAACCGCCAGCTGGGCCGCAGGATTCATGCCTGCTCAGCTGCCTGATAACCGCCAGCTGGGCCGCAGGATTCATGCCTGCTCAGCTGCCTGATAACCGCCAGCTGGGCCGCAGGATTCATGCCTGCTCAGCTGCCTGATAACCGCCAGCTGGGCCGCAGGATTCATGCCTGCTCAGCTGCCTGATAACCGCCAGCTGGGCCGCAGGATTCATGCCTGCTCAGCTGCTTGATACCCGCCTGCTGTGGCACAGGATCCGTGCCGGAGAGCCCTGATCAGCACATGAGCAGTCACATGCTCAGCGCCTCAGTCACCTGATCACTGCTGACAGGCTCGTGATAAGCGCCTGCTGGGGCGCTGGATTCAGGCCTGCTCAGCTGCCTGATAACCGCCAGCTGGGCCGCAGGATTCATGCCTGCTCAGCTGCCTGATAACCGCCAGCTGGGCCGCAGGATTCATGCCTGCTCAGCTGCCTGATAACCGCCAGCTGGGCCGCAGGATTCATGCCTGCTCAGCTGCCTGATAACCGCCAGCTGGGCCGCAGGATTCATGCCTGCTCAGCTGCCTGATAACCGCCAGCTGGGCCGCAGGATTCATGCCTGCTCAGCTGCCTGATAACCGCCAGCTGGGCCGCAGGATTCATGCCTGCTCAGCTGCCTGATAACCGCCAGCTGGGCCGCAGGATTCATGCCTGCTCAGCTGCCTGATAACCGCCAGCTGGGCCGCAGGATTCATGCCTGCTCAGCTGCCTGATAACCGCCAGCTGGGCCGCAGGATTCATGCCTGCTCAGCTGCCTGATAACCGCCAGCTGGGCCGCAGGATTCATGCCTGCTCAGCTGCCTGATAACCGCCAGCTGGGCCGCAGGATTCATGCCTGCTCAGCTGCCTGATAATCGCCAGCTGGGCCGCAGGATTCATGCCTGCTCAGCTGCTTGATTCTTGCCTGCTGAGGCACATGATCCGTGCAGGAGAGCTACCTGATCAGCACATGAGCAGTCACATGATCAGCGCCTCTCAGTCACCTGATCACTGCATGACAGGCACGTGATCAGTGCCTGCTGAGGTGCGGGATCAGCGCCTGCTCAGCTGCCTGATAATCGCCAGCTGGGCCGCAGGATTCATGCCTGCTCAGCTGCCTGATAACCGCCAGCTGGGCCGCAGGATTCATGCCTGCTCAGCTGCCTGATAACCGCCAGCTGGGCCGCAGGATTCATGCCTGCTCAGCTGCCTGATAACCGCCAGCTGGGCCGCAGGATTCATGCCTGCTCAGCTGCCTGATAACCGCCAGCTGGGCCGCAGGATTCATGCCTGCTCAGCTGCCTGATAACCGCCAGCTGGGCCGCAGGATTCATGCCTGCTCAGCTGCCTGATAACCGCCAGCTGGGCCGCAGGATTCATGCCTGCTCAGCTGCCTGATAACCGCCAGCTGGGCCGCAGGATTCATGCCTGCTCAGCTGCCTGATAACCGCCAGCTGGGCCGCAGGATTCATGCCTGCTCAGCTGCCTGATAACCGCCAGCTGGGCCGCAGGATTCATGCCTGCTCAGCTGCCTGATAACCGCCAGCTGGGCCGCAGGATTCATGCCTGCTCAGCTGCCTGATAACCGCCAGCTGGGCCGCAGGATTCATGCCTGCTCAGCTGCCTGATAACCGCCAGCTGGGCCGCAGGATTCATGCCTGCTCAGCTGCCTGATAACCGCCAGCTGGGCCGCAGGATTCATGCCTGCTCAGCTGCCTGATAACCGCCAGCTGGGCCGCAGGATTCATGCCTGCTCAGCTGCCTGATAACCGCCAGCTGGGCCGCAGGATTCATGCCTGCTCAGCTGCCTGATAACCGCCAGCTGGGCCGCAGGATTCATGCCTGCTCAGCTGCCTGATAACCGCCAGCTGGGCCGCAGGATTCATGCCTGCTCAGCTGCCTGATAACCGCCAGCTGGGCCGCAGGATTCATGCCTGCTCAGCTGCCTGATAACCGCCAGCTGGGCCGCAGGATTCATGCCTGCTCAGCTGCCTGATAATCGCCAGCTGGGCCGCAGGATTCATGCCTGCTCAGCTGCCTGATAACCGCCAGCTGGGCCGCAGGATTCATGCCTGCTCAGCTGCCTGATAACCGCCAGCTGGGCCGCAGGATTCATGCCTGCTCAGCTGCCTGATAACCGCCAGCTGGGCCGCAGGATTCATGCCTGCTCAGCTGCCTGATAACCGCCAGCTGGGCCGCAGGATTCATGCCTGCTCAGCTGCCTGATAACCGCCAGCTGGGCCGCAGGATTCATGCCTGCTCAGCTGCCTGATAACCGCCAGCTGGGCCGCAGGATTCATGCCTGCTCAGCTGCCTGATAACCGCCAGCTGGGCCGCAGGATTCATGCCTGCTCAGCTGCCTGATAACCGCCAGCTGGGCCGCAGGATTCATGCCTGCTCAGCTGCCTGATAACCGCCAGCTGGGCCGCAGGATTCATGCCTGCTCAGCTGCCTGATAATCGCCAGCTGGGCCGCAGGATTCATGCCTGCTCAGCTGCCTGATAACCGCCAGCTGGGCCGCAGGATTCATGCCTGCTCAGCTGCCTGATAACCGCCAGCTGGGCCGCAGGATTCATGCCTGCTCAGCTGCCTGATAATCGCCAGCTGGGCCGCAGGATTCATGCCTGCTCAGCTGCCTGATAACCGCCAGCTGGGCCGCAGGATTCATGCCTGCTCAGCTGCCTGATAACCGCCAGCTGGGCCGCAGGATTCATGCCTGCTCAGCTGCCTGATAACCGCCAGCTGGGCCGCAGGATTCATGCCTGCTCAGCTGCCTGATAACCGCCAGCTGGGCCGCAGGATTCATGCCTGCTCAGCTGCCTGATAACCGCCAGCTGGGCCGCAGGATTCATGCCTGCTCAGCTGCCTGATAACCGCCAGCTGGGCCGCAGGATTCATGCCTGCTCAGCTGCCTGATAACCGCCAGCTGGGCCGCAGGATTCATGCCTGCTCAGCTGCCTGATAACCGCCAGCTGGGCCGCAGGATTCATGCCTGCTCAGCTGCCTGATAACCGCCAGCTGGGCCGCAGGATTCATGCCTGCTCAGCTGCCTGATAACCGCCAGCTGGGCCGCAGGATTCATGCCTGCTCAGCTGCCTGATAACCGCCAGCTGGGCCGCAGGATTCATGCCTGCTCAGCTGCCTGATAACCGCCAGCTGGGCCGCAGGATTCATGCCTGCTCAGCTGCCTGATAACCGCCAGCTGGGCCGCAGGATTCATGCCTGCTCAGCTGCCTGATAACCGCCAGCTGGGCCGCAGGATTCATGCCTGCTCAGCTGCCTGATAACCGCCAGCTGGGCCGCAGGATTCATGCCTGCTCAGCTGCCTGATAACCGCCAGCTGGGCCGCAGGATTCATGCCTGCTCAGCTGCCTGATAACCGCCAGCTGGGCCGCAGGATTCATGCCTGCTCAGCTGCCTGATAACCGCCAGCTGGGCCGCAGGATTCATGCCTGCTCAGCTGCCTGATAACCGCCAGCTGGGCCGCAGGATTCATGCCTGCTCAGCTGCCTGATAACGCGCCAGCTGGGCCGCAGGATTCATGCCTGCTCAGCTGCCTGATAATCGCCAGCTGGGCCGCAGGATTCATGCCTGCTCAGCTGCTTGATTCTCGCCTGCTGAGGCACATGATCCGTGCAGGAGAGCTACCTGATCAGCACATGAGCAGTCACATGATCAGCGCCTCTCAGTCACCTGATCACTGCATGACAGGCACGTGATCAGTGCCTGCTGAGGTGCGGGATCAGCGCCTGCTCAGCTGCCTGATAATCGCCAGCTGGGCCGCAGGATTCATGCCTGCTCAGCTGCCTGATAATCGCCAGCTGGGCCGCAGGATTCATGCCTGCTCAGCTGCCTGATAACCGCCAGCTGGGCCGCAGGATTCATGCCTGCTCAGCTGCCTGATAACCGCCAGCTGGGCCGCAGGATTCATGCCTGCTCAGCTGCCTGATAACCGCCAGCTGGGCCGCAGGATTCATGCCTGCTCAGCTGCCTGATAACCGCCAGCTGGGCCGCAGGATTCATGCCTGCTCAGCTGCCTGATAACCGCCAGCTGGGCCGCAGGATTCATGCCTGCTCAGCTGCCTGATAACCGCCAGCTGGGCCGCAGGATTCATGCCTGCTCAGCTGCCTGATAACCGCCAGCTGGGCCGCAGGATTCATGCCTGCTCAGCTGCCTGATAACCGCCAGCTGGGCCGCAGGATTCATGCCTGCTCAGCTGCCTGATAACCGCCAGCTGGGCCGCAGGATTCATGCCTGCTCAGCTGCCTGATAACCGCCAGCTGGGCCGCAGGATTCATGCCTGCTCAGCTGCCTGATAACCGCCAGCTGGGCCGCAGGATTCATGCCTGCTCAGCTGCCTGATAACCGCCAGCTGGGCCGCAGGATTCATGCCTGCTCAGCTGCCTGATAACCGCCAGCTGGGCCGCAGGATTCATGCCTGCTCAGCTGCCTGATAATCGCCAGCTGGGCCGCAGGATTCATGCCTGCTCAGCTGCCTGATTCTCGCCTGCTGAGGCACATGATCCGTGCAGGAGAGCTACCTGATCAGCACATGAGCAGTCACATGATCAGCGCCTCTCAGTCACCTGATCACTGCATGACAGGCACGTGATCAGTGCCTGCTGAGGTGCGGGATCAGCGCCTGCTCAGCTGCCTGATAATCGCCAGCTGGGCCGCAGGATTCATGCCTGCTCAGCTGCCTGATAACCGCCAGCTGGGCCGCAGGATTCATGCCTGCTCAGCTGCCTGATAACCGCCAGCTGGGCCGCAGGATTCATGCCTGCTCAGCTGCCTGATAACCGCCAGCTGGGCCGCAGGATTCATGCCTGCTCAGCTGCCTGATAACCGCCAGCTGGGCCGCAGGATTCATGCCTGCTCAGCTGCCTGATAATCGCCAGCTGGGCCGCAGGATTCATGCCTGCTCAGCTGCCTGATAACCGCCAGCTGGGCCGCAGGATTCATGCCTGCTCAGCTGCTTGATAAAAGCCAGCTGAGGCACATGATCCGTGCAGGAGAGCTACCTGATCAGCACATGAGCAGTCACATGATCAGCGCCTCTCAGTCACCTGATCACTGCATGACAGGCACGTGATCAGTGCCTGCTGAGGTGCGATATCAGCGCCTGCTCAGCTGCCTGATAATCGCCAGCTGGGCCGCAGGATTCATGCCTGCTCAGCTGCCTGATAACCGCCAGCTGGGCCGCAGGATTCATGCCTGCTCAGCTGCCTGATAACCGCCAGCTGGGCCGCAGGATTCATGCCTGCTCAGCTGCCTGATAACCGCCAGCTGGGCCGCAGGATTCATGCCTGCTCAGCTGCCTGATAACCGCCAGCTGGGCCGCAGGATTCATGCCTGCTCAGCTGCCTGATAATCGCCAGCTGGGCCGCAGGATTCATGCCTGCTCAGCTGCCTGATAACCGCCAGCTGGGCCGCAGGATTCATGCCTGCTCAGCTGCCTGATAACCGCCAGCTGGGCCGCAGGATTCATGCCTGCTCAGCTGCCTGATAACCGCCAGCTGGGCCGCAGGATTCATGCCTGCTCAGCTGCCTGATAACCGCCAGCTGGGCCGCAGGATTCATGCCTGCTCAGCTGCCTGATAACCGCCAGCTGGGCCGCAGGATTCATGCCTGCTCAGCTGCCTGATAACCGCCAGCTGGGCCGCAGGATTCATGCCTGCTCAGCTGCCTGATAACCGCCAGCTGGGCCGCAGGATTCATGCCTGCTCAGCTGCCTGATAACCGCCAGCTGGGCCGCAGGATTCATGCCTGCTCAGCTGCCTGATAATCGCCAGCTGGGCCGCAGGATTCATGCCTGCTCAGCTGCCTGATAACCGCCAGCTGGGCCGCAGGATTCATGCCTGCTCAGCTGCCTGATTCTCGCCTGCTGAGGCACATGATCCGTGCAGGAGAGCTACCTGATCAGCACATGAGCAGTCACATGATCAGCGCCTCTCAGTCACCTGATCACTGCATGACAGGCACGTGATCAGTGCCTGCTGAGGTGCGGGATCAGCGCCTGCTCAGCTGCCTGATAATCGGCAGCTGGGCCGCAGGATTCATGCCTGCTCAGCTGCCTGATAACCGCCAGCTGGGCCGCAGGATTCATGCCTGCTCAGCTGCCTGATAACCGCCAGCTGGGCCGCAGGATTCATGCCTGCTCAGCTGCCTGATAACCGCCAGCTGGGCCGCAGGATTCATGCCTGCTCAGCTGCCTGATAACCGCCAGCTGGGCCGCAGGATTCATGCCTGCTCAGCTGCCTGATAACCGCCAGCTGGGCCGCAGGATTCATGCCTGCTCAGCTGCCTGATAACCGCCAGCTGGGCCGCAGGATTCATGCCTGCTCAGCTGCCTGATAATCGCCAGCTGGGCCGCAGGATTCATGCCTGCTCAGCTGCCTGATAATCGGCAGCTGGGCCGCAGGATTCATGCCTGCTCAGCTGCCTGATAACCGCCAGCTGGGCCGCAGGATTCATGCCTGCTCAGCTGCCTGATAACCGCCAGCTGGGCCGCAGGATTCATGCCTGCTCAGCTGCCTGATAACCGCCAGCTGGGCCGCAGGATTCATGCCTGCTCAGCTGCCTGATAACCGCCAGCTGGGCCGCAGGATTCATGCCTGCTCAGCTGCCTGATAACCGCCAGCTGGGCCGCAGGATTCATGCCTGCTCAGCTGCCTGATAACCGCCAGCTGGGCCGCAGGATTCATGCCTGCTCAGCTGCCTGATAACCGCCAGCTGGGCCGCAGGATTCATGCCTGCTCAGCTGCCTGATAACCGCCAGCTGGGCCGCAGGATTCATGCCTGCTCAGCTGCCTGATAATCGCCAGCTGGGCCGCAGGATTCATGCCTGCTCAGCTGCCTGATAACCGCCAGCTGGGCCGCAGGATTCATGCCTGCTCAGCTGCCTGATAATCGCCAGCTGGGCCGCAGGATTCATGCCTGCTCAGCTGCCTGATAACCGCCAGCTGGGCCGCAGGATTCATGCCTGCTCAGCTGCCTGATAACCGCCAGCTGGGCCGCAGGATTCATGCCTGCTCAGCTGCCTGATAATCGCCAGCTGGGCCGCAGGATTCATGCCTGCTCAGCTGCCTGATAACCGCCAGCTGGGCCGCAGGATTCATGCCTGCTCAGCTGCCTGATAATCGCCAGCTGGGCCGCAGGATTCATGCCTGCTCAGCTGCCTGATAATCGCCAGCTGGGCCGCAGGATTCATGCCTGCTCAGCTGCCTGATAACCGCCAGCTGGGCCGCAGGATTCATGCCCTGCTCAGCTGCCTGATAATCGCCAGCTGGGCCGCAGGATTCATGCCTGCTCAGCTGCCTGATAACCGCCAGCTGGGCCGCAGGATTCATGCCTGCTCAGCTGCCTGATAACCGCCAGCTGGGCCGCAGGATTCATGCCTGCTCAGCTGCCTGATAACCGCCAGCTGGGCCGCAGGATTCATGCCTGCTCAGCTGCCTGATAACCGCCAGCTGGGCCGCAGGATTCATGCCTGCTCAGCTGCCTGATAATCGCCAGCTGGGCCGCAGGATTCATGCCTGCTCAGCTGCCTGATAACCGCCAGCTGGGCCGCAGGATTCATGCCTGCTCAGCTGCCTGATAACCGCCAGCTGGGCCGCAGGATTCATGCCTGCTCAGCTGCCTGATAACCGCCAGCTGGGCCGCAGGATTCATGCCTGCTCAGCTGCCTGATAACCGCCAGCTGGGCCGCAGGATTCATGCCTGCTCAGCTGCCTGATAACCGCCAGCTGGGCCGCAGGATTCATGCCTGCTCAGCTGCCTGATAACCGCCAGCTGGGCCGCAGGATTCATGCCTGCTCAGCTGCCTGATAACCGCCAGCTGGGCCGCAGGATTCATGCCTGCTCAGCTGCCTGATAATCGCCAGCTGGGCCGCAGGATTCATGCCTGCTCAGCTGCCTGATTCTTGCCTGCTGAGGCACATGATCCGTGCAGGAGAGCTACCTGATCAGCACATGAGCAGTCACATGATCAGCGCTCTCAGTCACCTGATCACTGCATGACAGGCACGTGATCAGTGCCTGCTGAGGCGCGGGATCAGCGCCTGCTCAGCTGCCTGATAATCGCCAGCTGGGCCGCAGGATTCATGCCTGCTCAGCTGCCTGATAATCGCCAGCTGGGCCGCAGGATTCATGCCTGCTCAGCTGCCTGATAACCGCCAGCTGGGCCGCAGGATTCATGCCTGCTCAGCTGCCTGATAACCGCCAGCTGGGCCGCAGGATTCATGCCTGCTCAGCTGCCTGATAACCGCCAGCTGGGCCGCAGGATTCATGCCTGCTCAGCTGCCTGATAATCGCCAGCTGGGCCGCAGGATTCATGCCTGCTCAGCTGCCTGATAACCGCCAGCTGGGCCGCAGGATTCATGCCTGCTCAGCTGCCTGATAACCGCCAGCTGGGCCGCAGGATTCATGCCTGCTCAGCTGCCTGATAATCGCCAGCTGGGCCGCAGGATTCATGCCTGCTCAGCTGCCTGATAACCGCCAGCTGGGCCGCAGGATTCATGCCTGCTCAGCTGCCTGATAACCGCCAGCTGGGCCGCAGGATTCATGCCTGCTCAGCTGCCTGATAACCGCCAGCTGGGCCGCAGGATTCATGCCTGCTCAGCTGCCTGATAACCGCCAGCTGGGCCGCAGGATTCATGCCTGCTCAGCTGCCTGATAATCGCCAGCTGGGCCGCAGGATTCATGCCTGCTCAGCTGCCTGATAATCGCCAGCTGGGCCGCAGGATTCATGCCTGCTCAGCTGCCTGATAATCGCCAGCTGGGCCGCAGGATTCATGCCTGCTCAGCTGCCTTGATACCGCCAGCTGGGGCGCAGGATTCATGCCGGAGAGCTGCCTGATCAGCCATGAGCAGTCAGATCAGCGCTCAGTCACCTGATCACGCATGACAGGCACGTGATAAGTGCCAGCTGGGGTGCAGGATTCTTGCCTGCTCAGCTGCCTGATAACCGCCAGCTGGGCCGCAGGATTCATGCCTGCTCAGCTGCCTGATAACCGCCAGCTGGGCCGCAGGATTCATGCCTGCTCAGCTGCCTGATAACCGCCAGCTGGGCCGCAGGATTCATGCCTGCTCAGCTGCCTGATAACCGCCAGCTGGGCCGCAGGATTCATGCCTGCTCAGCTGCCTGATAACCGCCAGCTGGGCCGCAGGATTCATGCCTGCTCAGCTGCCTGATAATCGCCAGCTGGGCCGCAGGATTCATGCCTGCTCAGCTGCCTGATAATCGCCAGCTGGGCCGCAGGATTCATGCCTGCTCAGCTGCTTGATTCTTGCCTGCTGAGGCACATGATCCGTGCAGGAGAGCTACCTGATCAGCACATGAGCAGTCACATGATCAGCGCCTCTCAGTCACCTGATCACTGCATGACAGGCACGTGATCAGTGCCTGCTGAGGTGATCAGCGCCTGCTCAGCTGCCTGATAATCGCCAGCTGGGCCGCAGGATTCATGCCTGCTCAGCTGCCTGATAACCGCCAGCTGGGCCGCAGGATTCATGCCTGCTCAGCTGCCTGATAACCGCCAGCTGGGCCGCAGGATTCATGCCTGCTCAGCTGCCTGATAACCGCCAGCTGGGCCGCAGGATTCATGCCTGCTCAGCTGCCTGATAACCGCCAGCTGGGCCGCAGGATTCATGCCTGCTCAGCTGCCTGATAATCGCCAGCTGGGCCGCAGGATTCATGCCTGCTCAGCTGCCTGATAATCGCCAGCTGGGCCGCAGGATTCATGCCTGCTCAGCTGCCTGATAATCGCCAGCTGGGCCGCAGGATTCATGCCTGCTCAGCTGCCTGATAACCGCCAGCTGGGCCGCAGGATTCATGCCTGCTCAGCTGCCTGATAACCGCCAGCTGGGCCGCAGGATTCATGCCTGCTCAGCTGCCTGATAACCGCCAGCTGGGCCGCAGGATTCATGCCTGCTCAGCTGCCTGATAACCGCCAGCTGGGCCGCAGGATTCATGCCTGCTCAGCTGCCTGATAACCGCCAGCTGGGCCGCAGGATTCATGCCTGCTCAGCTGCCTGATAACCGCCAGCTGGGCCGCAGGATTCATGCCTGCTCAGCTGCCTGATAATCGCCAGCTGGGCCGCAGGATTCATGCCTGCTCAGCTGCCTGATAATCGCCAGCTGGGCCGCAGGATTCATGCCTGCTCAGCTGCTTGATTCTTGCCTGCTGAGGCGCATGATCCGTGCAGGAGAGCTACCTGATCAGCACATGAGCAGTCACATGATCAGCGCCTCTCAGTCACCTGATCACTGCATGACAGGCACGTGATCAGTGCCTGCTGAGGTGCGGGATCAGCGCCTGCTCAGCTGCCTGATAATCGCCAGCTGGGCCGCAGGATTCATGCCTGCTCAGCTGCCTGATAATCGCCAGCTGGGCCGCAGGATTCATGCCTGCTCAGCTGCCTGATAACCGCCAGCTGGGCCGCAGGATTCATGCCTGCTCAGCTGCCTGATAACCGCCAGCTGGGCCGCAGGATTCATGCCTGCTCAGCTGCCTGATAACCGCCAGCTGGGCCGCAGGATTCATGCCTGCTCAGCTGCCTGATAATCGCCAGCTGGGCCGCAGGATTCATGCCTGCTCAGCTGCCTGATAATCGCCGCTGGGCCGCAGGGCTCAGCTGCCTGATAATCGCCAGCTGGGCCGCAGGATTCATGCCTGCTCAGCTGCCTGATAACCGCCAGCTGGGCCGCAGGATTCATGCCTGCTCAGCTGCCTGATAATCGCCAGCTGGGCCGCAGGATTCATGCCTGCTCAGCTGCCTGATAACCGCCAGCTGGGCCGCAGGATTCATGCCTGCTCAGCTGCCTGATAACCGCCAGCTGGGCCGCAGGATTCATGCCTGCTCAGCTGCCTGATAATCGCCAGCTGGGCCGCAGGATTCATGCCTGCTCAGCTGCCTGATAACCGCCAGCTGGGCCGCAGGATTCATGCCTGCTCAGCTGCCTGATAACCGCCAGCTGGGCCGCAGGATTCATGCCTGCTCAGCTGCCTGATAACCGCCAGCTGGGCCGCAGGATTCATGCCTGCTCAGCTGCCTGATAATCGCCAGCTGGGCCGCAGGGATTCATGCCTGCTCAGCTGCCTGATAATCGCCAGCTGGGCCGCAGGATTCATGCCTGCTCAGCTGCGCTGATAACCGCCAGCTGGGCCGCAGGATTCATGCCTGCTCAGCTGCCTGATAACCGCCAGCTGGGCCGCAGGATTCATGCCTGCTCAGCTGCCTGATAATCGCCAGCTGGGCCGCAGGATTCATGCCTGCTCAGCTGCCTGATAACCGCCAGCTGGGCCGCAGGATTCATGCCTGCTCAGCTGCCTGATAATCGCCAGCTGGGCCGCAGGATTCATGCCTGCTCAGCTGCCTGATAACCGCCAGCTGGGCCGCAGGATTCATGCCTGCTCAGCTGCCTGATAACCGCCAGCTGGGCCGCAGGATTCATGCCTGCTCAGCTGCCTGATAACCGCCAGCTGGGCCGCAGGATTCATGCCTGCTCAGCTGCCTGATAATCGCCAGCTGGGCCGCAGGATTCATGCCTGCTCAGCTGCCTGATAATCGCCAGCTGGGCCGCAGGATCATGCCTGCTGCAGCTGCCTGATAACCGCCAGCTGGGCCGCAGGATTCATGCCTGCTCAGCTGCCTGATAATCGCCAGCTGGGCCGCAGGATTCATGCCTGCTCAGCTGCCTGATAATCGCCAGCTGGGCCGCAGGATTCATGCCTGCTCAGCTGCCTGATAACCGCCAGCTGGGCCGCAGGATTCATGCCTGCTCAGCTGCCTGATAATCGCCAGCTGGGCCGCAGGATTCATGCCTGCTCAGCTGCCTGATAATCGCCAGCTGGGCCGCAGGATTCATGCCTGCTCAGCTGCCTGATAATCGCCAGCTGGGCCGCAGGATTCATGCCTGCTCAGCTGCCTGATAATCGCCAGCTGGGCCGCAGGATTCATGCCTGCTCAGCTGCCTGATAATCGCCAGCTGGGCCGCAGGATTCATGCCTGCTCAGCTGCCTGATAATCGCCAGCTGGGCCGCAGGATTCATGCCTGCTCAGCTGCCTGATAATCGCCAGCTGGGCCGCAGGATTCATGCCTGCTCAGCTGCCTGATAATCGCCAGCTGGGCCGCAGGATTCATGCCTGCTCAGCTGCCTGATAACCGCCAGCTGGGCCGCAGGATTCATGCCTGCTCAGCTGCCTGATAATCGCCAGCTGGGCCGCAGGATTCATGCCTGCTCAGCTGCCTGATAATCGCCAGCTGGGCCGCAGGATTCATGCCTGCTCAGCTGCCTGATAATCGCCAGCTGGGCCGCAGGATTCATGCCTGCTCAGCTGCCTGATAACCGCCAGCTGGGCCGCAGGATTCATGCCTGCTCAGCTGCCTGATAACCGCCAGCTGGGCCGCAGGATTCATGCCTGCTCAGCTGCCTGATAATCGCCAGCTGGGCCGCAGGATTCATGCCTGCTCAGCTGCCTGATAATCGCCAGCTGGGCCGCAGGATTCATGCCTGCTCAGCTGCCTGATAATCGCCAGCTGGGCCGCAGGATTCATGCCTGCTCAGCTGCCTGATAACCGCCAGCTGGGCCGCAGGATTCATGCCTGCCTCAGCTGCCTGATAACCGCCAGCTGGGCCGCAGGATTCATGCCTGCTCAGCTGCCTGATACCGCCAGCTGGGCCGCAGGATTCAGGAGAGCTGCCTGATCAGCAAGCAGCAACGCAGCAGGCCTCATACGATCACTGCTGACCGGCACTGATCACCGCCTGCTGGGCCGGGATCCATGCCTGCTCAGCTGCCTGATAATCGCCAGCTGGGCCGCAGATTCATGCCTGCTCAGCTGCCTGATAACCGCCAGCTGGGCCGCAGGATTCATGCCTGCTCAGCTGCCTGATAACCGCCAGCTGGGCCGCAGGATTCATGCCTGCTCAGCTGCCTGATAACCGCCAGCTGGGCCGCAGGATTCATGCCTGCTCAGCTGCCTGATAACCGCCAGCTGGGCCGCAGGATTCATGCCTGCTCAGCTGCCTGATAATCGCCAGCTGGGCCGCAGGATTCATGCCTGCTCAGCTGCCTGATAATCGCCAGCTGGGCCGCAGGATTCATGCCTGCTCAGCTGCCTGATAATCGCCAGCTGGGCCGCAGGATTCATGCCTGCTCAGCTGCCTGATAATCGCCAGCTGGGCCGCAGGATTCATGCCTGCCTCAGCTGCCTGATAATCGCCAGCTGGGCCGCAGGATTCATGCCTGCTCGAGCTGCCTGATAATCGCCAGCTGGGCCGCAGGATTCATGCCTGCTCAGCTGCCTGATAATCGCCAGCTGGGCCGCAGGATTCATGCCTGCTCAGCTGCCTGATAATCGCCAGCTGGGCCGCAGGATTCATGCCTGCTCAGCTGCCTGATAACCGCCAGCTGGGCCGCAGGATTCATGCCTGCTCAGCTGCCTGATAATCGCCAGCTGGGCCGCAGGATTCATGCCTGCTCAGCTGCCTGATAACCGCCAGCTGGGCCGCAGGATTCATGCCTGCTCAGCTGCCTGATAATCGCCAGCTGGGCCGCAGGATTCAGCCTGCTCAGCTGCCTGATAACCGCGCTGGGCCGCGAGGATTCAGCGCCTGCTCAGCTGCCTGATAATCGCCAGCTGGGCCGCAGGATTCATGCCTGCTCAGCTGCCTGATAATCGCCAGCTGGGCCGCAGGATTCATGCCTGCTCAGCTGCCTGATAATCGCCAGCTGGGCCGCAGGATTCATGCCTGCTCAGCTGCCTGATAACCGCCAGCTGGGCCGCAGGATTCATGCCTGCTCAGCTGCCTGATAACCGCCAGCTGGGCCGCAGGATTCGCCTGCTCAGCTGCTGATAACCGCCAGCTGGGCCGCAGGATTCAGCCCGCTCAGCTGCCTGATAATCGCCAGCTGGGCCGCCGGATTCATGCCTGCTCAGCTGCCTGATAACCGCCAGCTGGGCCGCAGGATTCATGCCTGCTCAGCTGCCTGATAACCGCCAGCTGGGCCGCAGGATTCATGCCTGCTCAGCTGCCTGATAACCGCCAGCTGGGCCGCAGGATTCATGCCTGCTCAGCTGCTTGATTCTCGCCTGCTGAGGCACATGATCCGTGCAGGAGAGCTACCTGATCAGCACATGAGCAGTCACATGATCAGCGCCTCAGTCACCTGATATGCATGACAGGCACGTGATCAGTGCCTGCTGAGGCGCGGGATCAGCGCCTGCTCAGCTGCCTGATAATCGCCAGCTGGGCCGCAGGATTCATGCCTGCTCAGCTGCCTCGATAACCAGCTGGGCCGCAGGATTCATGCCTGCTCCGCTGCCTGATAACCGCCAGCTGGGCCGCAGGATTCATGCCTGCCTGCTCAGCTGCCTGATAACCGCCAGCTGGGCCGCAGGATTCATGCCTGCTCAGCTGCCTGATAACCGCCAGCTGGGCCGCAGGATGCCTGCTCGCTGCCTGATAACGCTGCCCGCAGGATTCTGCATGCCTGCTCAGCTGCCTGATAACCGCCAGCTGGGCCGCAGGATTCATGCCTGCTCAGCTGCCTGATAACCGCCAGCTGGGCCGCAGGATTCATGCCTGCTCAGCTGCCTGATAACCGCCAGATGGGCCGCAGGATTCATGCCCTGCTCAGCTGCCTGATAATCGCCAGCTGGGCCGCAGGATTCATGCCTGCTCAGCTGCCTGATAATCGCCTGCTGGGCCGCAGGATTCATGCCTGCTCAGCTGCCTGATAACCGCCAGCTGGGCCGCAGGATGCATGCCTGCTCAGCTGCCTGATAACCGCCAGCTGGGCCGCAGGATTCATGCCTGCTCAGCTGCCTGATAACCGCCAGCTGGGCCGCAGGATTCATGCCTGCTCAGCTGCCTGATAATCGCCAGCTGGGCCGCAGGATTCATGCCTGCTCAGCTGCCTGATAACCGCCAGCTGGGCCGCAGGATTCATGCCTGCTCAGCTGCCTGATAATCGCCAGCTGGGCCGCAGGATTCATGCCTGCTCAGCTGCCTGATAACCGCCAGCTGGGCCGCAGGATTCATGCCTGCTCAGCTGCCTGATAATCGCCAGCTGGGCCGCAGGATTCATGCCTGCTCAGCTGCCTGATAATCGCCAGCTGGGCCGCAGGATTCATGCCTGCTCAGCTGCCTGATAATCGCCAGCTGGGCCGCAGGATTCATGCCTGCTCAGCTGCCTGATAACCGCCAGCTGGGCCGCAGGATTCATGCCTGCTCAGCTGCCTGATAATCGCCAGCTGGGCCGCAGGATTCATGCCTGCTCAGCTGCCTGATAACCGCCAGCTGGGCCGCAGGATTCATGCCTGCTCAGCTGCCTGATAACCGCCAGCTGGGCCGCAGGGATTCATGCCTGCTCAGCTGCCTGATAACCGCCAGCTGGGCCGGCAGGATTCATGCGCCTGCTCAGCTGCCTGATAATCGCCAGCTGGGCCGCAGGATTCATGCCCAGCTGCCTGATAAGCCAGCTGGAGGCAGATTCAGCCTGCTCAGCTGCCTGATAATCGCCAGCTGGGCAGGATTCATGCCTGCTCAGCTGCCTGATAACCGGCTGGGCCGCAGGATCATGCGCCTGCTCAGCTGCCTGATAATCGCCAGCTGGGCCGCAGGATTCATGCCTGCTCAGCTGCCTGATAATCGCCAGCTGGGCCGCAGGATTCATGCCTGCTCAGCTGCCTGATAACCGCCAGCTGGGCCGCAGGATTCATGCCTGCTCAGCTGCCTGATAACCGCCAGCTGTGCCGCAGTATTCATGCCTGCTCAGCTGCCTGATAATCGCCAGCTGGGCCGCAGGATTCATGCCTGCTCAGCTGCCTGATAATCGCCAGCTGGGCCGCAGGATTCATGCCTGCTCAGCTGCCTGATAATCGCCAGCTGGGCCGCAGGATTCATGCCTGCTCAGCTGCCTGATAATCGCCAGCTGGGCCGCAGGATTCATGCCTGCTCAGCTGCCTGATTACCGCCAGCTGAGGCCGCAGGATCCGTGCAGGCGCAGCTGCCTGATCAGCGCATGAGCAGCTGGGCCTGATCAGGACTCAGTCACCTGCTCAGCTGCATGATAGCCGTATCAGTGCTGGGCTGCTGAGGTGCGGGATCATGCCTGCTCAGCTGCCTGATAACCGCCAGCTGGGCCACAGGATTCATGCCTGCTCAGCTGCCTGATAACCGCCAGCTGGGCCGCAGGATTCATGCCTGCTCAGCTCCCTGATAACCGCCAACCACTGCCGCAGGATTCATGCCTGCTCAGCTGCCTGATAATCGCCAGCTGGGCCGCAGGATTCATGCCTGCTCAGCTGCTGATAACCGCCAGCTGGGCCGCAGGATTCATGCCTGCTCAGCTGCCTGATAACCGCCAGCTGGGCCGCAGGATTCATGCCTGCTCAGCTGCCTGATAATCGCCAGCTGGGCCGCAGGATTCATGCCTGCTCAGCTGCCTGATAACCGCCAGCTGGGCCGCAGGATTCATGCCTGCTCAGCTGCCTGATAACCGCCAGCTGGGCCGCAGGATTCATGCCTGCTCAGCTGCCTGATAACCGCCAGCTGGGCCGCAGGATTCATGCCTGCTCAGCTGCCTGATAATCGCCAGCTGGGCCGCAGGATTCATGCCTGCTCAGCTGCCTGATAATCGCCAGCTGGGCCGCAGGATTCATGCCTGCTCAGCTGCCTGATAACCGCCAGCTGGGCCGCAGGATTCGATGCCTGCTCAGCTGCCTGATAACCGCCAGCTGGGCCGCAGGATTCATGCCTGCTCAGCTGCCTGATAACCGCCAGCTGGGCCGCAGGATTCATGCCTGCTCAGCTGCCTGATAACCGCCAGCTGGGCCGCAGGATTCATGCCTGCTCAGCTGCCTGATAATCGCCAGCTGGGCCGCAGGATTCATGCCTGCTCAGCTGCGCCGCCTGATAATCGCCAGCTGGGCCGCAGGATTCATGCCTGCTCAGCTGCCTGATAACCGCCAGCTGGGCCGCAGGATTCATGCCTGCTCAGCTGCCTGATAACCGCCAGCTGGGCCGCAGGATTCATGCCTGCTCAGCTGCCTGATAACCGCCAGCTGGGCCGCAGGATTCATGCCTGCTCAGCTGCCTGATAACCGCCAGCTGGGCCGCAGGATTCATGCCTGCTCAGCTGCCTGATAACCGCCAGCTGGGCCGCAGGATTCATGCCTGCTCAGCTGCCTGATAACCGCCAGCTGGGCCGCAGGATTCATGCCTGCTCAGCTGCCTGATAACCGCCAGCTGGGCCGCAGGATTCATGCCTGCTCAGCTGCCTGGATAACCGCCAGCTGGGCCGCAGGATTCATGCCTGCTCAGCTGCCTGATAACCGCTGGGCCGCAGGATTCATGCCTGCTCAGCTGCCTGATAACCGCCAGCTGGGCCGCAGGATTCATGCCTGCTCAGCTGCCTGATAACCGCCAGCTGGGCCGCAGGATTCATGCCTGCTCAGCTGCTTGATTCTCGCCTGCTGAGGCACATGATCCGTGCAGGAGAGCTACCTGATCAGCACATGAGCAGTCACATGATCAGCGCCTCAGTCACCTGATCACTGCATGACAGGCACGTGATCAGTGCCTGCTGAGGCGCGGGATCAGCGCCTGCTCAGCTGCCTGATAACCGCCAGCTGGGCCGCAGGATTCATGCCTGCTCAGCTGCCTGATAACCGCCAGCTGGGCCGCAGGATTCATGCCTGCTCAGCTGCCTGATAACCGCCAGCTGGGCCGCAGGATTCATGCCTGCTCAGCTGCCTGATAACCGCCAGCTGGGCCGCAGGATTCATGCCTGCTCAGCTGCCTGATAACCGCCAGCTGGGCCGCAGGATTCATGCCTGCTCAGCTGCCTGATAACCGCCAGCTGGGCCGCAGGATTCATGCCTGCTCAGCTGCCTGATAACCGCCAGCTGGGCCGCAGGATTCATGCCTGCTCAGCTGCCTGATAATCGCCAGCTGGGCCGCAGGATTCATGCCTGCTCAGCTGCCTGATAACCGCCAGCTGGGCCGCAGGATTCATGCCTGCTCAGCTGCCTGATAACCGCCAGCTGGGCCGCAGGATTCATGCCTGCTCAGCTGCCTGATAATCGCCAGCTGGGCCGCAGGATTCATGCCTGCTCAGCTGCCTGATAATCGCCAGCTGGGCCGCAGGATTCATGCCTGCTCAGCTGCCTGATAATCGCCAGCTGGGCCGCAGGATTCATGCCTGCTCAGCTGCCTGATAATCGCCAGCTGGGCCGCAGGATTCATGCCTGCTCAGCTGCCTGATAACCGCCAGCTGGGCCGCAGGATTCATGCCTGCTCAGCTGCCTGATAACCGCCAGCTGGGCCGCAGGATTCATGCCTGCTCAGCTGCCTGATAATCGCCAGCTGGGCCGCAGGATTCATGCCTGCTCAGCTGCCTGATAACCGCCAGCTGGGCCGCAGGATTCATGCCTGCTCAGCTGCCTGATAACCGCCAGCTGGGCCGCAGGATTCATGCCTGCTCAGCTGCCTGATAATCGCCAGCTGGGCCGCAGGATTCATGCCTGCTCAGCTGCCTGATAATCGCCAGCTGGGCCGCAGGATTCATGCCTGCTCAGCTGCCTGATAATCGCCAGCTGGGCCGCAGGATTCATGCCTGCTCAGCTGCCTGATAATCGCCAGCTGGGCCGCAGGATTCATGCCTGCTCAGCTGCCTGATAACCGCCAGCTGGGCCGCAGGATTCATGCCTGCTCAGCTGCCTGATAACCGCCAGCTGGGCCGCAGGATTCATGCCTGCTCAGCTGCCTGATAATCGCCAGCTGGGCCGCAGGATTCATGCCTGCTCAGCTGCCTGATAATCGCCAGCTGGGCCGCAGGATTCATGCCTGCTCAGCTGCCTGATAACCGCCAGCTGGGCCGCAGGATTCATGCCTGCTCAGCTGCCTGATAACCGCCAGCTGGGCCGCAGGATTCATGCCTGCTCAGCTGCCTGATAACCGCCAGCTGGGCCGCAGGATTCATGCCTGCTCAGCTGCCTGATAATCGCCAGCTGGGCCGCAGGATTCATGCCTGCTCAGCTGCCTGATAATCGCCAGCTGGGCCGCAGGATTCATGCCTGCTCAGCTGCCTGATAATCGCCAGCTGGGCCGCAGGATTCATGCCTGCTCAGCTGCCTGATAATCGCCAGCTGGGCCGCAGGATTCATGCCTGCTCAGCTGCCTGATAACCGCCAGCTGGGCCGCAGGATTCATGCCTGCTCAGCTGCCTGATAACCGCCAGCTGGGCCGCAGGATTCATGCCTGCTCAGCTGCCTGATAATCGCCAGCTGGGCCGCAGGATTCATGCCTGCTCAGCTGCCTGATAACCGCCAGCTGGGCCGCAGGATTCATGCCTGCTCAGCTGCCTGATAACCGCCAGCTGGGCCGCAGGATTCATGCCTGCTCAGCTGCCTGATAATCGCCAGCTGGGCCGCAGGATTCATGCCTGCTCAGCTGCCTGATAACCGCCAGCTGGGCCGCAGGATTCATGCCTGCTCAGCTGCCTGATAACCGCCAGCTGGGCCGCAGGATTCATGCCTGCTCAGCTGCCTGATAACCGCCAGCTGGGCCGCAGGATTCATGCCTGCTCAGCTGCCTGATAATCGCCAGCTGGGCCGCAGGATTCATGCCTGCTCAGCTGCCTGATAACCGCCAGCTGGGCCGCAGGATTCATGCCTGCTCAGCTGCCTGATAACCGCCAGCTGGGCCGCAGGATTCATGCCTGCTCAGCTGCCTGATAACCGCCAGCTGGGCCGCAGGATTCATGCCTGCTCAGCTGCCTGATAACCGCCAGCTGGGCCGCAGGATTCATGCCTGCTCAGCTGCCTGATAACCGCCAGCTGGGCCGCAGGATGCATGCCTGCTCAGCTGCCTGATAACCGCCAGCTGGGCCGCAGGATTCATGCCTGCTCAGCTGCCTGATAACCGCCAGCTGGGCCGCAGGATTCATGCCTGCTCAGCTGCCTGATAATCGCCAGCTGGGCCGCAGGATTCATGCCTGCTCAGCTGCCTGATAATCGCCAGCTGGGCCGCAGGATTCATGCCTGCTCAGCTGCCTGATTCTTGCCTGCTGAGGCACATGATCCGTGCAGGAGAGCTACCTGATCAGCACATGAGCAGTCACCTGATCAGCGCCTCTCAGTCACCTGATCACTGCATGACAGGCACGTGATCAGTGCCTGCTGAGGCGCGGGATCAGCGCCTGCTCAGCTGCCTGATAACCGCCAGCTGGGCCGCAGGATTCATGCCTGCTCAGCTGCCTGATAATCGCCAGCTGGGCCGCAGGATTCATGCCTGCTCAGCTGCCTGATAACCGCCAGCTGGGCCGCAGGATTCATGCCTGCTCAGCTGCCTGATAACCGCCAGCTGGGCCGCAGGATTCATGCCTGCTCAGCTGCCTGATAACCGCCAGCTGGGCCGCAGGATTCATGCCTGCTCAGCTGCCTGATAATCGCCAGCTGGGCCGCAGGATTCATGCCTGCTCAGCTGCCTGATAACCGCCAGCTGGGCCGCAGGATTCATGCCTGCTCAGCTGCCTGATAACCGCCAGCTGGGCCGCAGGATTCATGCCTGCTCAGCTGCCTGATAACCGCCAGCTGGGCCGCAGGATTCATGCCTGCTCAGCTGCCTGATAACCGCCAGCTGGGCCGCAGGATTCATGCCTGCTCAGCTGCCTGATAATCGCCAGCTGGGCCGCAGGATTCATGCCTGCTCAGCTGCCTGATAATCGCCAGCTGGGCCGCAGGATTCATGCCTGCTCAGCTGCCTGATAACCGCCAGCTGGGCCGCAGGATTCATGCCTGCTCAGCTGCCTGATAACCGCCAGCTGGGCCGCAGGATTCATGCCTGCTCAGCTGCCTGATAACCGCCAGCTGGGCCGCAGGATTCATGCCTGCTCAGCTGCCTGATAACCGCCAGCTGTGCCGCAGGATTCATGCCTGCTCAGCTGCCTGATAACCGCCAGCTGGGCCGCAGGATTCATGCCGCTCAGCTGCCTGATAAGCCAAGCTGTCACAGGATCAGCGCCTCTCATCCCTGATAACTGCATGACAGGCACGTGATCAGCGCCAGCTGGGCCGCAGGATCAGCGCCTGCTCAGCTGCCTGATAACCAGCTGGGCCGCAGGATTCATGCCTGCTCAGCTGCCTGATAACCGCCAGCTGGGCCGCAGGATTCATGCCTGCTCAGCTGCCTGATAACCGCCAGCTGGGCCGCAGGATTCATGCCTGCTCAGCTGCCTGATAATCGCCAGCTGGGCCGCAGGATTCATGCCTGCTCAGCTGCCTGATAACCGCCAGCTGGGCCGCAGGATTCATGCCTGCTCAGCTGCCTGATAATCGCCAGCTGGGCCGCAGGATTCATGCCTGCTCAGCTGCCTGATAACCGCCAGCTGGGCCGCAGGATTCATGCCTGCTCAGCTGCTTGATTCTCGCCTGCTGAGGCACATGATCCGTGCAGGAGAGCTACCTGAATCAGCACATGGTGAGCAGTCACATGATCAGCGCCTCTCAGTCACCTGATCACTGCATGACAGGCACGTGATCAGTGCCTGCTGAGGTGCGGGATTAGCGCCTGCTCAGCTGCCTGATAACCGCCAGCTGGTCCGCAGGATTCATGCCTGCTCAGCTGCCTGATAACCGCCAGCTGGGCCGCAGGATTCATGCCTGCTCAGCTGCCAGATAACCGCCAGCTGGGCCGCAGGATTCATGCCTGCTCAGCTGCCTGATAACCGCCAGCTGGGCCGCAGGATTCATGCCTGCTCAGCTGCCTGATAACCGCCAGCTGGGCCGCAGGATTCATGCCTGCTCAGCTGCCTGATAATCGCCAGCTGAGCCGCAGGATTCATGCCTGCTCAGCTGCCTGATAACCGCCAGCTGGGCCGCAGGATTCATGCCTGCTCAGCTGCCTGATAACCGCCAGCTGG
This sequence comes from Bos javanicus, assembly GCF_032452875.1. Classification (NCBI taxonomy): domain Eukaryota; kingdom Metazoa; phylum Chordata; class Mammalia; order Artiodactyla; family Bovidae; genus Bos; species Bos javanicus. Next base: position 7,744 of record NW_026894425.1, on the reverse strand, counting down.
GCCGCAGGATTCATGCCTGCTCAGCTGCCTGATAATCGCCAGCTGGGCCGCAGGATTCATGCCTGCTCAGCTGCCTGATAACCGCCAGCTGGGCCGCAGGATTCATGCCCTGCTCAGCTGCCTGATAATCGCCAGCTGGGCCGCAGGATTCATGCCTGCTCAGCTGCCTGATAACCGCCAGCTGGGCCGCAGGATTCATGCCTGCTCAGCTGCCTGATAACCGCCAGCTGGGCCGCAGGATTCATGCCTGCTCAGCTGCCTGATAACCGCCAGCTGGGCCGCAGGATTCATGCCTGCTCAGCTGCCTGATAACCGCCCAGCTGGGCCGCAGGATTCATGCCTGCTCAGCTGCCTGATAACCGCCAGCTGGGCCGCAGGATTCATGCCTGCTCAGCTGCCTGATTCTCGCCTGCTGAGGCACATGATCCGTGCAGGAGAGCTACCTGATCAGCACATGAGCCACATGATCAGCCAGCCTCAGTCACCTGATCACTGCATGACAGGCACGTGATCAGTGCCTGCTGAGCGTGCGGGATCAGGCCTGCTCAGCTGCCTGATAATCGCCAGCTGGGCCGCAGGATTCATGCCTGCTCAGCTGCCTGATAATCGCCAGCTGGGCCGCAGGATTCATGCCTGCTCAGCTGCCTGATAACCGCCAGCTGGGCCGCAGGATTCATGCCTGCTCAGCTGCCTGATAACCGCCAGCTGGGCCGCAGGGATTCATGCCTGCTCAGCTGCCTGATAACCGCCAGCTGGGCCGCAGGATTCATGCCTGCTCAGCTGCCTGATAACCGCCAGCTGGGCCGCAGGATTCATGCCTGCTCAGCTGCCTGATAACCGCCAGCTGGGCCGCAGGATTCATGCCTGCTCAGCTGCCTGATAACCGCCAGCTGGGCCGCAGGATTCATGCCTGCTCAGCTGCCTGATAACCGCCAGCTGGGCCGCAGGATTCATGCCTGCTCAGCTGCCTGATAACGCGCCAGCTGGGCCGCAGGATTCATGCCTGCTCAGCTGCCTGATAACCGCCAGCTGGGCCGCAGGATTCATGCCTGCTCAGCTGCCTGATAATCGCCAGCTGGGCCGCAGGATTCATGCCTGCTCAGCTGCCTGATAACCGCCAGCTGGGCCGCAGGATTCATGCCTGCTCAGCTGCCTGATAACCGCCAGCTGGGCCGCAGGATTCATGCCTGCTCAGCTGCCTGATAACCGCCAGCTGGGCCGCAGGATTCATGCCTGCTCAGCTGCCTGATAACCGCCAGCTGGGCCGCAGGATTCATGCCTGCTCAGCTGCCTGATAACCGCCAGCTGGGCCGCAGGATTCATGCCTGCTCAGCTGCCTGATAACCGCCAGCTGGGCCGCAGGATTCATGCCTGCTCAGCTGCCTGATAATCGCCAGCTGGGCCGCAGGATTCATGCCTGCTCAGCTGCCTGGATAACCGCCAGCTGGGCCGCAGGATTCATGCCTGCTCAGCTGCCTGATAATCGCCAGCTGGGCCGCAGGATTCATGCCTGCTCAGCTGCCTGATAACCGCCAGCTGGGCCGCAGGATTCATGCCTGCTCAGCTGCCTGATAACCGCCAGCTGGGCCGCAGGATTCATGCCTGCTCAGCTGCCTGATAATCGCCAGCTGGGCCGCAGGATTCATGCCTGCTCAGCTGCCTGATAATCGCCAGCTGGGCCGCAGGATTCATGCCTGCTCAGCTGCCTGATAACCGCCAGCTGGGCCGCAGGATTCATGCCTGCTCAGCTGCCTGATAACCGCCAGCTGGGCCGCAGGATTCATGCCTGCTCAGCTGCCTGATAATCGCCAGCTGGGCCGCAGGATTCATGCCTGCTCAGCTGCCTGATAACCGCCAGCTGGGCCGCAGGATTCATGCCTGCTCAGCTGCCTGATAATCGCCAGCTGGGCCGCAGGATTCATGCCTGCTCAGCTGCCTGATAATCGCCAGCTGGGCCGCAGGATTCATGCCTGCTCAGCTGCCTGATAATCGCCAGCTGGGCCGCAGGATTCATGCCTGCTCAGCTGCCTGATAATCGCCAGCTGGGCCGCAGGATTCATGCCTGCTCAGCTGCCTGATAATCGCCAGCTGGGCCGCAGGATTCATGCCTGCTCAGCTGCCTGATAATCGCCAGCTGGGCCGCAGGATTCATGCCTGCTCAGCTGCCTGATAACCGCCAGCTGGGCCGCAGGATTCATCGCCTGCTCAGCTGCCTGATAACCGCCAGCTGGGCCGCAGGATTCATGCCTGCTCAGCTGCCTGATAATCGCCAGCTGGGCCGCAGGATTCATGCCTGCTCAGCTGCCTGATAACCGCCAGCTGGGCCGCAGGATTCATGCCTGCTCAGCTGCCTGATAACCGCCAGCTGGGCCGCAGGATTCATGCCTGCTCAGCTGCCTGATAACCGCCAGCTGGGCCGCAGGATTCATGCCTGCTCAGCTGCCTGATAATCGCCAGCTGGGCCGCAGGATTCATGCCTGCTCAGCTGCCTGATAACCGCCAGCTGGGCCGCAGGATTCATGCCTGCTCAGCTGCCTGATAATCGCCAGCTGGGCCGCAGGATTCATGCCTGCTCAGCTGCCTGATAACCGCCAGCTGGGCCGCAGGATTCATGCCTGCTCAGCTGCCTGATAATCGCCAGCTGGGCCGCAGGATTCATGCCTGCTCAGCTGCCTGATAATCGCCAGCTGGGCCGCAGGATTCATGCCTGCTCAGCTGCCTGATAACCGCCGCAGCTGGGCCGCAGGATTCATGCCTGCTCAGCTGCCTGATAACCGCCAGCTGGGCCGCAGGATTCATGCCTGCTCAGCTGCCTGATAACCGCCAGCTGGGCCGCAGGATTCATGCCTGCTCAGCTGCCTGATAATCGCCAGCTGGGCCGCAGGATTCATGCCTGCTCAGCTGCCTGATAATCGCCAGCTGGGCCGCAGGATTCATGCCTGCTCAGCTGCCTGATAATCGCCAGCTGGGCCGCAGGATTCATGCCTGCTCAGCTGCCTGATACTCGCCAGCTGCTGAGGCACATGATCCGTGCAGGAGCGCCCTGATCAGCACATGAGCAGTCACATGATCAGCGCCTTCATCACCTGATCACTGCATGACAGGCACGTGATCAGTGCCATAAGCTGGCTGAGGTGCGGGATCAGCGCCTGCTCAGCTGCCTGATAACCGCCAGCTGGGCCGCAGGATTCATGCCTGCTCAGCTGCCTGGATAACCGCCAGCTGGGCCGCAGGATTCATGCCTGCTCAGCTGCCTGATAACCGCCAGCTGGGCCGCAGGATTCATGCCTGCTCAGCTGCCTGATAACCGCCAGCTGGGCCGCAGGATTCATGCCTGCTCAGCTGCCTGATAATCGCCAGCTGGGCCGCAGGATTCATGCCTGCTCAGCTGCCTGATAATCGCCAGCTGGGCCGCAGGATTCATGCCTGCTCAGCTGCCTGATAATCGCCAGCTGGGCCGCAGGATTCATGCCTGCTCAGCTGCCTGATAACCGCCAGCTGGGCGCGCAGGATTCATGCCTGCTGCCTGATAATCGCCAGCTGGGCCGCAGGATTCATGCCTGCTCAGCTGCCTGATAACCGCCAGCTGGGCCGCAGGATTCATGCCTGCTCAGCTGCCTGATAACCGCCAGCTGGGCCGCAGGATTCATGCCTGCTCAGCTGCCTGATAATCGCCAGCTGGGCCGCAGGATTCATGCCTGCTCAGCTGCCTGATAACCGCCAGCTGGGCCGCAGGATTCATGCCTGCTCAGCTGCCTGATAACCGCCAGCTGGGCCGCAGGATTCATGCCTGCTCAGCTGCCTGGATAACCGCCAGCTGGGCCGCAGGATTCATGCCTGCTCAGCTGCCTGATAACCGCCAGCTGGGCCGCAGGATTCATGCCTGCTCAGCTGCCTGATAATCGCCAGCTGGGGCCGCAGGATTCATGCCTGCTCAGCTGCCTGATAATCGCCAGGCTGGGCCGCAGGATCATGCCTGCTCAGCTGCCTGATAACCGCGCCAGGCTGGGCCGCAGGATCAGCGCCTGCTCAGCTGCCTGATAACCGCCAGCTGGGCCGCAGGATTCATGCCTGCTCAGCTGCCTGATAACCGCCAGCTGGGCCGCAGGATTCATGCCTGCTCAGCTGCCTGATAACCGCCAGCTGGGCCGCAGGATTCATGCCTGCTCAGCTGCCTGATAACCGCCAGCTGGGCCGCAGGATTCATGCCTGCTCAGCTGCCTGATAACCGCCAGCTGGGCCGCAGGATTCATGCCTGCTCAGCTGCCTGATAATCGCCAGCTGGGCCGCAGGATTCATGCCTGCTCAGCTGCCTGATAATCGCCAGCTGGGCCGCAGGATTCATGCCTGCTCAGCTGCGTGATTCTTGCCTGCTGAGGCACATGATCCGTGCAGGAGAGCTACCTGATCAGCACATGAGCAGTCACATGATCAGCGCCTCTCAGTCACCTGATCACTGCATGACAGGCACGTGATCAGTGCCTGCTGAGGCGCGGGATCAGCGCCTGCTCAGCTGCCTGATAATCGCCAGCTGGGCCGCAGGATTCATGCCTGCTCAGCTGCCTGATAACCGCCAGCTGGGCCGCAGGATTCATGCCTGCTCAGCTGCCTGATAACCGCCAGCTGGGCCGCAGGATTCATGCCTGCTCAGCTGCCTGATAACCGCCAGCTGGGCCGCAGGATTCATGCCTGCTCAGCTGCCTGATAACCGCCAGCTGGGCCGCAGGATCTTCATGCCTGCTCAGCTGCCTGATAACCGCCAGCTGGGCCGCAGGATTCATGCCTGCTCAGCTGCCTGATAACCGCCAGCTGGGCCGCAGGATTCATGCCTGCTCAGCTGCCTGATAACCGCCAGCTGGGCCGCAGGATTCATGCCTGCTCAGCTGCCTGATAACCGCCAGCTGGGCCGCAGGATTCATGCCTGCTCAGCTGCCTGATAACCGCCAGCTGGGCCGCAGGATTCATGCCTGCTCAGCTGCCTGATAACCGCCAGCTGGGCCGCAGGATTCATGCCTGCTCAGCTGCCTGATAACCGCCAGCTGGGCCGCAGGATTCATGCCTGCTCAGCTGCCTGATAACCGCCAGCTGGGCCGCAGGATTCATGCCTGCTCAGCTGCCTGATAACCGCCAGCTGGGCCGCAGGATTCATGCCTGCTCAGCTGCCTGATAATCGCCAGCTGGGCCGCAGGATTCATGCCTGCTCAGCTGCCTGATAATCGCCAGCTGGGCCGCAGGATTCATGCCTGCTCAGCTGCCTGATAACAGCCTGCTGGGGCGCAGGATCCGTGCAGGAGAGCTACCTGTTCAGCACATGAGCAGTCACATGATCAGCGCCTCTCAGTCACCTGATCCCTGCATGACAGGCACGTGATCAGCGCCTGCTGAGGCGCGGGATCAGCGCCTGCTCAGCTGCCTGATAATCGCCAGCTGGGCCGCAGGATTCATGCCTGCTCAGCTGCCTGATAACCGCCAGCTGGGCCGCAGGATTCATGCCTGCTCAGCTGCCTGATAACCGCCAGCTGGGCCGCAGGATTCATGCCTGCTCAGCTGCCTGATAACCGCCAGCTGGGCCGCAGGATTCATGCCTGCTCAGCTGCCTGATAACCGCCAGCTGGGCCGCAGGATTCATGCCTGCTCAGCTGCCTGATAACCGCCAGCTGGGCCGCAGGATTCATGCCTCCTCAGCTGCCTGATAACCGCCAGCTGGGCCGCAGGATTCATGCCTGCTCAGCTGCCTGATAACCGCCAGCTGGGCCGCAGGATTCATGCCTGCTCAGCTGCCTGATACGCGCCAGCTGGGCCGCAGGATTCATGCCTGCTCAGCTGCCTGATAATCGCCAGCTGGGCCGCAGGATTCATGCCTGCTCAGCTGCCTGATAACCGCCAGCTGGGCCGCAGGATTCATGCCTGCTCAGCTGCCTGATAACCGCCAGCTGGGCCGCAGGATTCATGCCTGCTCAGCTGCCTGATAATCCGCCAGGCTGGGCCGCAGGATTCATGCCTGCTCAGCTGCCTGATAACCGCCAGCTGGGCCGCAGGATTCATGCCTGCTCAGCTGCCTGATAACCGCCAGCTGGGCCGCAGGATTCATGCCTGCTCAGCTGCCTGATAATCGCCAGCTGGGCCGCAGGATTCATGCCTGCTCAGCTGCCTGATAATCGCCAGCTGGGCCGCAGGATTCATGCCTGCTCAGCTGCTTGATTCTTGCCTGCTGAGGCACATGATCCGTGCAGGAGAGCTACCTGATCAGCACATGAGCAGTCACATGATCAGCGCCTCTCAGTCACCTGATCACTGCATGACAGGCACGTGATCAGTGCCTGCTGGAGGTGCGGGATCAGCGCCTGCTCAGCTGCCTGATAATCGCCAGCTGGGCCGCAGGATTCATGCCTGCTCAGCTGCCTGATAACCGCCAGCTGGGCCGCAGGATTCATGCCTGCTCAGCTGCCTGATAACCGCCAGCTGGGCCGCAGGATTCATGCCTGCTCAGCTGCCTGATAACCGCCAGCTGGGCCGCAGGATTCATGCCTGCTCAGCTGCCTGATAACCGCCAGCTGGGCCGCAGGATTCATGCCTGCTCAGCTGCCTGATAACCGCCAGCTGGGCCGCAGGATTCATGCCTGCTCAGCTGCCTGATAACCGCCAGCTGGGCCGCAGGATTCATGCCTGCTCAGCTGCCTGATAACCGCCAGCTGGGCCGCAGGATTCATGCCTGCTCAGCTGCCTGATAACCGCCAGCTGGGCCGCAGGATTCATGCCTGCTCAGCTGCCTGATAATCGCCAGCTGGGCCGCAGGATTCATGCCTGCTCAGCTGCCTGATAACCGCCAGCTGGGCCGCAGGATTCATGCCTGCTCAGCTGCCTGATAACCGCCAGGCTGGGCCGCAGGATTCATGCCTGCTCAGCTGCCTGATAATCGCCAGCTGGGCCGCAGGATTCATGCCTGCTCAGCTGCCTGATAACCGCCAGCTGGGCCGCAGGATTCATGCCTGCTCAGCTGCCTGATAACCGCCAGCTGGGCCGCAGGATTCATGCCTGCTCAGCTGCCTGATAACCGCCAGCTGGGCCGCAGGATTCATGCCTGCTCAGCTGCCTGGATAACCGCCAGCTGGGCCGCAGGATTCATGCCTGCTCAGCTGCCTGATAACCGCCAGCTGGGCCGCAGGATTCATGCCTGCTCAGCTGCCTGATAATCGCCAGCTGGGCCGCAGGATTCATGCCTGCTCAGCTGCCTGATAACCGCCAGCTGGGCCGCAGGATTCATGCCTGCTCAGCTGCCTGATAATCGCCAGCTGGGCCGCAGGATTCATGCCTGCTCAGCTGCCTGATAATCGCCAGCTGGGCCGCAGGATTCATGCCTGCTCAGCTGCCTGATAACCGCCAGCTGGGCCGCAGGATTCATGCCTGCTCAGCTGCCTGATAACCGCCAGCTGGGCCGCAGGATTCATGCCTGCTCAGCTGCCTGATAACCGCCAGCTGGGCCGCAGGATTCATGCCTGCTCAGCTGCCTGATAACCGCCAGCTGGGCCGCAGGATTCATGCCTGCTCAGCTGCCTGATAACCGCCAGCTGGGCCGCAGGATTCATGCCTGCTCAGCTGCCTGATAACCGCCAGCTGGGCCGCAGGATTCATGCCTGCTCAGCTGCCTGATAACCGCCAGCTGGGCCGCAGGATTCATGCCTGCTCAGCTGCCTGATAATCGCCAGCTGGGCCGCAGGATTCATGCCTGCTCAGCTGCCTGATA